>NW_020837970.1:17892549-18095367 GCF_003676395.1 Aethalodelphis obliquidens
AAAAAAAAAAAAAAAGACACATGCAGCCCCCCCCCCAAAAAAAATTGCAAAAATAAATAAATAAAAGAGGTCATGGGTTTCTGACAAAAGGTTTGGTCCTGGTTGATATGCAGTCTGTTTGAATTCACTTAAGATTTCCCATCTTTTCTGAAACAGACGTCTGGCCAGTGGCCTCTGCTCTCCTGACTCTTGCTGACCTGCTCAATGACCTTCACCAAACGTTTAAACCAATCTGTACCTTCGCGTTTGCCATTTCTCCACTGTTTTCCCCAGCTCCACTAGAAGCTGGTGTTTCCAGATTTGGAAGAAAGAGGGCAGGGCTGCGGAAGGGTGTCTTATGAGTAACCACCGCTGCCCCTCCTGCTATCCTCATTAATGTTAATGGCTTTTTCTAGGCCTCATTGGCTCAACATATATATATTTTTTTCTGCCATTATTCAGCTGACCTGATTCTCATCAGCACAGTGTGGAGCCCTAGATGAGGAACCGGAAGACACAGGTTCTAGGCCAAGGTCTCCATCTCTGGACCTCAGATCCTTTCCCCTAAGCTGACATGGTTGAACTGGAAACCCTCTAAGGGATTTCTCTGTGATTCATTTCCCTCCTTGGGCAGAGTTACAGTTCACCATCATTGACTAATTTTGGCTCAAAATTATTGTGGTTCAGTGGTAGGAGGGGAACTTATTGCAAATTCATCTTTAAAATGTTTTGAGATCATTAACAGAAAATTGAGCTCACCGTTGCTTCTGGAGCATTTGATTTTACCAACCTTGCCAGGCGGAGGGAGTCCTGAGTAAAGTGGAATTTGGAGTCAGAAGTGCCTGGAGATCCCAGACTCCTCCTCTTCCCACCTTCTATGAAGGGGAGACCACAGCCCAGGTCCAAGGTCGCCCCACTTTTAAGAACAAAACAGAGCATACAACTGTGTTTTCTATATTATTTTATGATTACTTTCATAGAATGGCAAATCTTTATTAATATATATATATATATATATATATATTTTTATTTTTTTTTTTTTTTTTTTGCCGTACGCGGGCCTCTCACTGTTGTGGCCTCTCCCGTTGCGGAGCACAGGCTCCGGACGCGCAGGCTCAGCGGCCATGGCTCATGGGCCCAGCCACTCTGCGGCACGTGGGATCTTCCCAGACCGGGGCACGAACCAGTGTCCCCGGCATCGGCAGGCGGACTCTCAACCACTGCGCCACCAGGGAAGCCCTATTAATATATATTTTAGTGTTATTCCTATACAGTTAGTGACCATGTGTATCAGCAATGCATACCATTTTCTTTGTGGTGGAGCTCAGTTACTACTACAGTTCAGTGATAAGTTCTTTTTTCAGCCTGTGGAAATAATTACATTGTCAAATACCACTTCACGATTAAAAACTTTTCTAACCAGGAATAGCTTCCCTTTCACAGTAATTACTTGTGGCAAGTATCCCTTTTTTTAGAAAATAAACGCTGAACAAACTGAAGTCAGATCATTTTTTCCTCTCCTGCTAAAATAGTTGCATGAGTAAGAGGTGATTCCAGTTTGGGGGATGTTTGTAGTTTTATATATTGCATGGCATTCAGTCTTCAGCACCCTTAGACACCCTGCTCTGCAGCTTGAAATGTTTCTCTTTCTCAGAGTCAGGGCTGAAATGGATACATCTTCCTTTAAAATCAGCTCTCTTTAATTCTTCCTTCCTGGGTGATATTAAGCCCTCGATTTTTACACGTTTTTCTTTAGCAGCTGTAGCTTCTCCCCCTTTACTATTTCGAGGTTCCAAATCCAGTTCCAGTTATGCGACCTTGGGGAAGTTAAACTCAGGCTCAGTTTAAAAACCTGGGAATAATGATTTTACCCCACAGGCTAGTTGTGGGAATTATATGAGAAATTTACGTTTTAGGAGAGTGGCTGGTACATAATTAGCTCAGTCAGTGTTCATTCTCCCACTTACTTATTGATTTTCTATTTTGGCTTATGGCATACAGGTGGTGCTCACATCCTACCGTGAGCATTGGAGCCAGTTGCCTACCTCCCTGATACAAAGCTTCCTTTCTAGTTTTTGTTTTTATTTTTTCCTATTCTTTCCTCTATTTCTATAAACATTTTAGAAAGGGTTTTTAAAAGTCTCTTTCAGACTGGCCTCTTATCTGCTATTCCTGGGTGTGAATTCCCTTGTTTATTTTGACTGCTAATGCCAGCTCATGGTTGGATATTTCTCCCATGCTTTGCAATTTTGGAGTGGAGCTGGTTCCGCAGGAATCGTTTTCCCTGAACAACCCATTTGTCCTGTGTTCAAGAGCAGTACTTATGGGAAGATTTTGAATTTACCTTTCTGGGGTGCTACAGATTTCTCCATGGGCCGTGTTTTATGTTAACTTCTGTTTTTCAAGACAACACCAATTGAGTGGTTTCCCACTGGTTCATAAAACTTCCAGTTTATGCTGAGAAAACCCCTCAGGTCCTGCTTCTTTTCTGCCTAGGAGGCGGTTGGCTATAGTCTCAATTGTGGACAGTTTTAAAATTGTATTCATATCTCATCCCTGCAGCGTTTATTAGGGTCTGGTACCACTGCAAGACTTTCAGCTTTATGCCAGGATGACATCCTGACTTTTAGTTTCCTCTTTATTTCTTTTTCTTTTTTTTTTTTTTTTTAACATCTTTATTGGAGTATAATTGCTTTACAGTGGTGTGTTAGTTTCTGCTTTATAACAAAGTGAATCAGTTATACATATACATATGTTCCCATAGCTCTTTCCTCTTGCGTCTCCCTCCCTCCCCCCCTCCCTATCCCACCCCTCTAGGTGGTCACAAAGCACCGAGCTGATCTCCCTGTGCTATGCGGCTGCTTCCCACTAGCTATCTATTTTACGTTCGGTAGTATATATATGTCCATGACTCTCTCTCACTTTGTCACAGCTTACCCTTCCCCCTCCCCATATATGTCCTCAAGTCCATCTCTAGTAGGTCTGTGTCTTTATTCCCGTCTTACCCCTAGGTTCTTCATGACATTTTTTTTTCTTAGATTCCATATATATGTGTTAGCATACGGTATTTGTTTTTCTCTTTCTGACTTACTTCACTCTATATGACAGACTCTAGGTCCATCCACCTCACTACAAATAACTCAGTTTCGTTTCTTTTTATGGCTGAGTAATATTCCATTGTATATATGTGCCATATCTTCTTTATCCATTCATCCGATGATGCACACTTAGGTTGCTTCCATGTCTTGGCTATTGTAAACAGTGCTGCAATGAACATTGTGCTACATGACTCTTTTTGAATTACGGTTTTCTCAGGGTATATGCCCAGTAGTGGGATGCAATCCTCTTTATTTCTGATGCCTCAAGATTTCCCTTTCTTATTCTGAATGTGGCTGTGTGGGATTTTGTGTATATATGTATTTTATCCAATTTAACAGTGTGTTTGGAGCAGGAAGATCAGCTTTTTGCATCAGTTCCGCTCCCTGTAATCAGGTGAGAAGTTCTCACCTGGGCACTGAAATGAGTGGGTACTGAAATGAGTGGCTTTTGGTAACAGTTGCTGACTGGTTGTCAGACTCGCTATTCTATGGAAACGGCTTTCTTGAAGGTCAGCAGTAACCTCTTGGTTGCTAAATCTAGTTGCCTTTTCTGAGTCTCAGTATACATAGATTTTTGGGAGTATTTTTATAGTAATTGCAAGAAATTGTCAACCAGAATATGAGGTCACAAGTAATGTGGTAAAGAACAATTCTTGTTTGTCTTATGGTTGCAATCCTCCTGAAGCCCACACAGAATCTTGTACGTAGATATTTGTCTAGTTCCAAGGAGGTAAAACCATTGATACTTATATTAAGATCATGTTAAATGTACACAATCCAAGAACACGGCATGACTTTACATTGCTCAAGTGTTCTCGTGGAACTTTCGGAAATATTTTAAATATTTTTATAACTAACTTTTACACTTCTTAATTTATGTGTATTTTAATCTTTTTTATTGCTGTTGTAAATGGAAGCTTTTTTTCCCCATTATATCTTCAGTCTGGTTATTATTTGTAAATATGAAAGTTATTTAATTCTGTATAATTTTTCTACTTTATTATCTTCCTAAATTATTTTATTATTTCAGTAGTTTTATTTTTTTTTTCCTTTTGGATGTTCGAAGTATGTAGCCGTATCACCTGCAAGTAGTGGTAGTTTTGCCTCCTTCTAATCAATATTTTTAGCCCTAATTTCTTTTTCTTGTCTAATTATATAGGCTACTACTTCTGGTACAGTTAAATCCTTGTATCTTTGTCTTGTTCTTGACTTTACTGAAGATGCTTCTTGTATTTCTTTCTTTAGCATGATGCAGGCTCTTGGGCAGGGGTAGATTTACTGTTAAGGGAGCATTCTTATACCATTGAGTATTTTAATAAAAATAGATGTTGAATTATGCTTTTTCTTCTTAAACTTATTAATATGTAAATTGTATTAACATATCTCCTGATATTAACTTGTCTCTATTCCTGGCATAAACCCCACCTGGTTAGGATGCATTGTTCTTTGAATATTCTGGACTCTGTTTGTGTTGTGACTTCTTCAGATTTGTTAAGTGGAGCACAGGGTGCTGGATGGTGAGCACCGTTCAACAACAGATCACAAGAGAAATTGAAATAGAGAAGTTAATTACTCACAGGTCCTGGAGGAAGTACACAGCATACCTTGAGGGGCCACATGGGAAGGTCAACGCACAGTGCAGACAGTGAGAGGCAGGACCTGGGGCACATGCCTTTATTAGGATCTGTGGGTAGAGTGCTTTGGGGTTCCCAGGCTGGGGCCTGATTTGTTGATTCAGACCAGAGGAGTGGGTTTTTGGTATGCCCCACAAGGGTCTTATCTAAGGGGCTCAAAAGGCATACAGGCCCTGGGAGATTGTTGATCACAGGGGCTATTGGGGAAGTCATATCAGGAACTTACATTTGTGTGTGAATGCAGCTGCTGTCTAGGGCATGTGCTTGCATTAGGGGGGGCTAGTGTCAGTTTAAGGTCCATGAAAGCTGCTTAGCAGAACAAAATAGATGCTGAAGCAGTAATATCACAGAGTAGCTTAGCTAACCTCTCAACACTTTGTTAATATTTTATTTAGGATTTATGCATCAATATTCATAAGAGATGGTCTGTGACTTTATTTGTGAAATCTTTGTTGCATTTAGTTATTGCTCACAGCAGAAAATTTGGAAGTATTCATTCTATTTCTGTGTTCTAGAATAGTTTAAATTACATTGGAACTACCTATTCTTTGAAATTTGGTGGAAATCCTATATGAAACCAGCTGGATCTGGTACGTTTTAGGAGATGAGGCTCTTTGTCAACTCTCGTCATTTTTTTTCCCCCATGGAAACTTGTCTGTTTAGATTATCTCTTTTTCTGAAGTCAGTTTATGTAAATTATGTTATCTTCAAAAATTGTTCATTCGTCTAGGTTTTCAAATGTATTTATTTTGAGTTTAGCAAAGTAGTCTTTTATGGTTCTTTTAGTTTGCTTAGATTTTTTTTTTTTTTTTTGCGGTACGCGGGCCTCTCACTGTTGTGGCCTCTCCCGTTGCGGAGCACAGGCTCTGGTTGCACAGGCTCAGCGGCCATGGCTCACGGGCCCAGCCACTCCATGGCATGTGGGATCTTCCCAGACCAGGGCACGAACCCGTGTCCCCTGCATTGGCAGGCGGACTCTCAACCACTGCGCCACCAGGGAAGCCCTGCTTAGATTTTGTAGTTATTTCCTTCTAACATTTCTTACTTATATATTTACTGTTTCCTCCTTTTTCCTGATTAAGTTTTAGCTAGCAGATTAACTGTCTTTCTCCCAAAAAAAGCTTTTAGTTCTATTTATTCTGCTATTTTCTAGCTCACTAATATCTGCTTTTATTTCTATTAATCTCTTTCTTCTGCTTCTCTTCAGTTTATTTTCCCTTTTCTAACTTATAATGCTCAAAGTTGTTGTTGTCTTAGATATACAGTTAAGTGTATTCAGAGTGCCCTACGAGTCCTTTTGCTGCAGTTTCCCCAGTCATCTTTTGGTGGGCTGTAGTGCATCTTCTAGAAATTTCCACAGAAAACTCATGGGGTCAGTGTTCCCTGAGTTCTTGCATATTAAAAGGTATTGTCCTATGAAGAGGTGATCAAGGACTATGCAATCAAAAAATATAGGGAAAGAAGATATTTAGAGGTGGGGCATTATAGAAGAGGGGTTTTATAGAGGTGGATCAAGCAGATAGTTGCCGTTTTTAGAAACATATTATTTTTCTGGATTTTGGTGGTGTGTGTGGAATTTATCAGCTTAAAAATTTACATGTATTACCCTATCTTTGCTCATTCTAAATAAATACATTTGTGCATAATTCTGTATTTAAAATGTATTGTTTATCTTTAAAAGGGTCCCCCAAATTGTATAAGCTTCAAGCCCACAGCACTGGATCTACTTCTGACTGCTGCCCGGCTCACCCCCATCTGCAAACCCTCTCTTACAGATGACGTCTCTACCTTAGTCCCCTGAGTGTGTCCATCGCCCTCCAGAAGTGCATTATTTTTAGGACTCTATGAGCTCTGCTGTGCCTAAACTGTCTCTCCTCCTCTTCTTTATACTTCCTCCTCTGGAGCTCCAGAGAAAATTTGTTTGCCTTTTGTATCCCTTTAGAAAGTTGATGTATGTTTCTTGGTTCTGCCAGAAATGGAAGATGGTATGTTTTTTCCTTTTATCCTCATTTTTGGACTATTTCCACAAGCAGGAGGGGGAGAATGCTGACTTATGCAACTATATTCACACGAGAAGTCCATTTCTGTCATTTTAAACATTTCTTTCTATTTTAAAAATAAAGTACATATACGTTATAGAAAATTCAGATCCTGAGAAGTATAAAAAAGAAAATTAAAACCATCACTGTTAAAATCCTTGTGTATTTCTTTCTAATCCTTTTTCCATGCTTACATATTTTCTTTCCCTTAAAAAACTGGGCTCATTCTAAACCTGCATGATAAAAAAATCTTGTTTTTTTTTTCACATAAGCATTTTCCCAAATCACTAAAAGGAAAAAAAGGGTTGTAAAACCTGCATAAAATAAATTATATCATCATTTCCATGTTGTAAGCATTAGGTGATTCTATATTTTCTATTATTATAAATTGTACTATACAGGTTGGAAAACTATGGTTCATGGGCCAAATCCAGCCTGTGGCTACCTGTTTTTATAAATAAAGTTTTTTTGGAACACAGCCATGTCCATTCCACTATGTATTGTTTGTGACTGGTTTCTCCCTGCAGTGGTAGAGTTGAGTACCCACAGAGACTGACTGGCCTGTGAAGCCTAAAATATATGCTCTCTGACCCTTTATAGAAAGTTCCCTACCCTGTTGTACTGCAGTGAACATCTTTCCATGTTCATTTTTTATATACATGTCTATGTATATACATGTTTATTTTCTCAACATAAATTCCTAGAAAGGGAGCTATTTTGATCAAAGGGGTATGGACATCTTTATGACACTTGACAAATTGTCCACCAGAAAAGTTTCACTTTTCTGTAAGATCCACGCTTACATAACTAGAAGATGAAAGTTTGCCCTTATCCCCACACCCTTGAACAGCACCGGGCATGATCATATTTTGTAACAAATTCTGTAAGTTGATGAAAGGTGTCTTATTTTCATTTGCCTACCTTTGGTTACTAGTGAGGTGGAACGTTTCTTCGTAACTGTCACTACCGTTTCATTTCTGAACCGCCTGTTCACCTCCTTTGCACATTTTCCTGTTGGAGTGTTTGCTCTTTCTTTGTGACCTGTTAGACGTATTTAAGCGTTACGGATATTATACATGTGATGCTTTGGATGTTGGCAGCTTTGCTTTTTCTCAAAATAATGTGCTCTCAGTATCCATAGCAAGAATAGATGGTGTACCCTGAGTCTGAAGTCATATGTCAGTTCTTTCCAGCTTAGGTTTTCTTTAGAAGGAAAGTACATGTGTGTGGGAAAGCTAAGGACCTGGCTTCCCTGAACCTAAGAGAAAGAAAGCTTCCAGAAAAGAAACCTAGCAGTTTAGGAAGCAAACATGTTTTTCCTTTCTTTTCTCAGGCCCGGAGTTAACCCAGGGTCTTCTTCAAAGCAGAAAAGCGCCCCCCTGCCATTGTTCCTGTATAAGACTCTAAAGCAATTCCATACTCACGGAGCCTGGTAGAAGGAATGGATGTGTGTGGCAGTCATCATTGCTGAAGCATGCCACGTTTAAACCCTTTGCTCTCCATGAAATATCGGTTTTATGTTTTTCAGAAACCGTTTAATGAACTGTTTAAAAAAGGGTTAATTGCTGTAGTGTGGAAAGTAGCCCCTTGAAAAGCCACAGCAACCATCACACTTTCCAAATAAAATGTTGTGAATTCTGGTGGGCGTCTTGGCTGGGAGAAGGCAGCAAGAAGATACTTCAGAACCACGTGGTTGTCCCTCATGTCTTAAAATAAACAAACCTGCTTGGGTTACTCAGAGCAAAATGGTTTGGGAAGACCTTCTCCGGTTGGCATGAAAGCACACACGCTAAGCCAGCTTGCCCCTCGTTGCCCTCTCTGTGCTCTGGGATAATGAGGTGATAGCAGGTTTTTCGAGCCAGCTGGAGGGTCTAACGTTTAACTGTGGGACTGCCTGTGGCCTCTTCTGAAGTTTGGCTGGCAAATCAGGGCTCCGTCCCTGTACCTCTCACTCTTATATTTCTTTGATTGTTTATAATATTTTATAATTTCCCCTGAGTTAGGAGTGGAGCCCTCTCAAACGTAATAATAATGTATAGTTTTGTATAGCACCCCACAGGTTCAATGAGCTTCCTTCGTGTGATCTTTATCCTCTGTGAGGAAAATGTAGCTGACCGTTCTCCCGTTTTACAGCTGAGTAAACTGAGGCTCCAAAAAACTTGATGGGTTCTTGTGTGTGAGTCATACGACTAATGTGCATCAACATGTGTGTATGAACCTGGGCTTTATTATCACTCCAGGAACTCCATACACTTCAATGTGGACAAAAAACACAATTGGATTGCCCTGAAAGTGCCGGCGCAAACTCTCTTTGTCTTGGGGATAGCAGCTTCTTTCACCCAGAAGGGAAATATTTATCCCGCTCACACTATGTACCGTCCATTCTGGGAGGTGTTTTACATACAGTATATTGAATCGGTCATAGGCACCCTGTGAAGGAGGGGCTATTGCCATCGTTAGAGCTAGGGAAAGGGAGGCTCAGAGTGGTTACCTTGCCCAAGAGCGCATCAGAGGTTGCGCCGGGTGTGAACCCCGCCCCGTGCAGCCCGGCTACTTGGTGGTGTGCTGGCCTGCATGAGGCTCAGGTTGTGAGTGGTGGCGAGGGCGCGGCTGTACCTGGCAGCCTCGACCCAGCCCTTCCTAGTTCCCAGCACTGCTCTCGGGTAGCATCTGAGTGATGGAACACCCAGGTGTAATCCAACTTTAATTTGATTAAAGACTGCAAAGGTCAATTTCATAAGGAAATTATGCATACCAATATGGGGAGGTTTTTTTTTTTTTTTTTTGCAGTACGCGGGCCTCTCACTGTTGTGGCCTCTCTCGTTGCGGAGCACAGGCTCTGGACACGCAGGCTCAGCGGCCATGGCTCACGGGCCCAGCCGCTCCGTGGCATGTGGGATCTTCCCAGACCGGGGTGTGAACCTGTGTCCCCAACATCGGCAGGCGGACTCTCAACCACTGTGCCACCAGGGAAGCCCCTTTGTTTTTTTAAATTTATTTATTTTATTTATTTATTTTTGGCTGTGTTGGGTCTTTGTTGCTGCGTGCGGGCTTTCTCTATTGGCGGCGAGCAGGGGCCACTCTTCGCTGCGGTGCGCGGGCCTCTCATTGCGGTGGCTTCTGTTGTTGTGGAGCACAGGCTCTAGGCGCTCAGGCTTCAGTAGTTGTAGCACATAGGCTCAGTAGTTGTGGCGCATGGGCTCAGCTGCTCCGCGGCATGTGGGATCCTCCGAGACCGGGGCTCGAACCCGTGTCCTACTGCATTGGCAGGCGGATTCCCAACCACTGTGCCACCAGGGAAGCCCTATGGGGAGGTTCGTAAATTACACATGAACCTTTGTAAATGAAAAAATTTAGGTAAAACTTTTTTCAGTTTACACCTACTGTTTTTATTTGCAAACTAAACTTGTTGGGAGGAGGATTTTTTTTTTTTAATTACAGTGAAATAAATGAACACCAACATAAAACGAAAGGATTGGGTTCCTCTCTGTCCCCATTTTTTCCTTTCTAACCCCACCTTCCAAGCTGGGAAACCTTGTGCCCTAAACGCGTCAGAGGGCCCAAGTCATGATCAGCCCTAGAGTCTCGAGAATTCCAAAGGCTGGCACAAAGCACAGGCAGCTTCCAGATCCAACAGGACACGGATTTTTAATTAAATATTTTCAAAAGCTTTCAAGCAGCCTGAGTATGTATTATACAAAGTTTCCTCTTTACTCTTCCATATTCTGACCCCCTCCCCCATCACCACCACATCATGGATCCCCAAAGAAATACTGTCTGGATCCTTGCCCATTAGAAAATTCACTATTTTTCTTTTAAGTTCTGTTTCAGTTCAGGAAGAAGAGTGGCTTTATAAACCATTACCAAATCAAAGCCCCATCAGAGGAGGACAGAAGCCCCCATACATTGGGATGAATTATTTTTGGTTCTTGATTTTATGCCAGTGCTAGTGAAATTTCACAGCTGGTTATTAAAAAATCCTGGGGTCCGGGTTTTGTGCCATTTATGTCACAAGAAACAGGAGAAATAAAATACCCTAAAGATATGAAAATATTTTGTAAATTGACATATTTGGGGCATATGTTTCTCTTTCAGGGCCTAGGAAGTGATTTATGTGCTCTGATGAAGTGCTGGTAGAAAGACCTCCACTGAATCCCCGCTTAATGGTCCACGCACCTTCCAAACTATTGATACAGCTGACCTGACTAAGGCCTGTGGCGGGTGAGAGGAGGGAGACTGAGGAAATGGGGACAATTTATTGCCTTTCAGAAAGAAATGGTGCGAGTGACCTAAGTCACAGTTTCCTCTAAAGGTGGAAACTGCTAACAATTCAGGTTGACAACTGCCAATGGAAACCCAGCTTTGCTTTTCTCCCTATAAACTTGAATCGTTGGGTTATTTGAGAGAATGCAAAAATGGAGTGCCCCCCTCGTACTGCTTGGATCACTTCCAGCCCTACCCTCAAATGCAAAGATCCAGACACCAAAGTCCCTTTTCTAGACATGAAGATGGCCCACAAGCCAGCCCCTCCCAGAGCAGACGTATGCCTCCATAGAGGAATGGGCTTCAAATGTCTTCTTGTGATTACCTAATGGTTCCCAGTATCCAGTCCTCTGAGAATAACACTCTAAACTAAAATACGAAAAGTGTAGTTTCTCTTTGTCAGTTAGAAATATGCTATAGGAGAAAAGGAATCATTTTTTTCTTTGCTCAGGAGAGCTGACACCCAACAAATCAAACAGGACGTGCCCAAGCTGCTGGGTCAAGAAAACTGCAGACTGCGGAGGTTGGGAAGGATTAAAATGAGGGTCAATATTATTATCGTTGTAGTGAAAAGGATTTGGGTTTAGAAACTTCCCATGTGGGCTGTAAAGGAGGAAGTCTAAAGCTATATTTCACAGACACATCTCACTGCCCCCCAGGGACACTCCCAAGTACCCAGTCCATCTTATTCTTAGCTTCTCCATGAGGCTTCACGTCAGGAAAAGAGCGTGCATCTCATTTAAGCCCATGGTAGAGTCACTAGAGGGGCTGATTACAGCTTCAGGCTTTGGAAACATTCAGGACAGGGCCTCCTCCGTCTGTCTCAGGACAGTCAGCTGAGACTCACACTCATTTCTTTCCTACGCAGTAAAGCACCAGCTCAGGTGCTGGCCCGCCTGGGAGCAGAGGCTTCTTTCTTGGAGGGAATGGTGGATCACAGCTAAGTACCATCCTTTGGTTTCTTAAGTTACAGATCAGTTTGGAACCTCACTTGTTCTGCATGAATCTATTCCTTGATTAAGCTGAACTGAGATCGTTTAACGATGTTAGTGAGATCCGTCTGTAACTTACATGAACTACAGCTTTTGCATCCTAATGTTACCTCATGGTATAAAAAAGATACGTTTTTGATATTAAAATTGACTTAGTGCACAATAGAAAGCTGTCGGTTTGAAGCATTACATTAATTAGGATTAGAATCTGCTGCACAAACAGAAGACTCAAAATAACCACGGTAGAGTCCCAAAGGGGGTTTTCTTTTTCTTTCACTTGAAAGAAGTCGCAGTGAGGATCCTAAATTCCTCTGCTGTTTTGTTCTGTCCCCTCAGTATGCAGCTTTCATCCAGGTTGCCTCAGGGTCCAAGGGGCTGCAGGAGCTCCTGTCAACAGAAACGCATTCCAGGCAACAAGATGAAGGAAGGAGAGAAAGACAAAAAGTGGACTACTGCTTGTTCCCCTGTTAGGGAACTTTTCCAGGAACTCGCCCTACAACTTCCACTGACATCTCATTGTACACCCCTGGCAGCAAGAGAGGGTAGAAACTATAGTCATTTAGTTGGGCTCCCTGATGCATGGACTAAAACCAGGGTCTGTCCTAAGGAAAAATGAGAGAACGAGTAAGTGACTCAGCGTGTCTACCACAAGCAGTACTAGAGAAAGGAGAAGACTGTGGCACAGCCCCTACCCCCTTTCCTCTTGGGGTGGCAGCAGCTGAAAATGAGAGAAACCACTCTTGGGAGCATTTTCTAGAAGCTTTGTGCCCTGAGCAAAGTGATGAATTAGTTACCAAACAGAGAAGGAAATACATGAGCACTGGGCATACTCTAGACTTTTCCATCCAAGAAATGAAAATGCCAGTACTGCCATTGCTCTCTAGCCCCCAAAGAGTATTTTGCAAAAGGAAGGATGTTTTACAGATTCTGAAGTTGTTGTACCCCAAAGTAGATCTTTCTGCAGTAAAGACGTAATTATACAAATTTGAATATTTTTCAAAATGCTCCGTTAATAAGGAGAAGAGAAAGGGAGTATGGCCATGTGTATGAAGGTATATATGTGCATGAGATAATATATATGCATATAAGAAATATATAAAAAATACATTTAATTAAATTCATCTTATAGTGCTTACTACATTGCGTCCTTGTTCAAGGGGTCTTGTCTACAGATGTAAAGTTTAATCTCTTAAGACTGAATTTCCCTGGGGAGAAGCATTACTTGCTAAGCAATCCTCACTGGGTTATAAGGCCCCCAGGGTACTGCAGTCTTTGCAATCATGTTTTCTCTGTTAATCAACATACAGTTGTCCATCTTTGAATACAACTACGGAACTGTAAAGATTTCTCTTTGTAGAATAGGCAGAATGGTCTTTTAATGCCATGGTCTAGTAAAACAAAAATTGGTTTCAGCGCCCTGAAAAGTAAAATATTGCTTCAGGGTCATCAACGCAATGCACTTGGTGGATAGAATGTCTGGTACCTGCCAATGGAATTTTCAAACGGAGGAATTAAACATGTTTGGGTTAAAATTATATTTAAAGGGAACTGAATTCTTTGCAAGGGAAGAGTCGAGTGTAGGTTGATTCTTCTAATGATTTAGGCACTTGTCCTAACTGGGGGTGGCATGAAGCCAACATGAGTTGGTGATAGAAATCTAACACTTGAATTTAATGATTGAGTAACTTTTAACTAATAGAAACCCTGCTGTTGGATTATGTTACTCAAAACAATATTAAGTTTTGTAACACTGTCTAATCAGAAAGAATCCATGGAAATAATCCATATAATATCGTCATTTATCATGCTTTATGGGGGAAACGACTCATTCTTCTGGAGAAAGCTGATTATTTCTCATCTAATTAAAACGCTAACATTTTAGGGGCCATTGCAAGTTGACACCCACAAAACCTTCCTGCTGTGTGCAAGTATCTTAAATGTATTTTAGAATATTTAAAATTTTTTCACCCCAGTTGTGCTTGTTATTAATATCTTACTGATACATAAGAGTTGGGGGAAAGTATTTTATTGTTTCTCGTTCTCTTTTTTTCTTAATCCCATGGCTGCCTCTCCTAACGTCCCTCATCCTTAGGGTTTCTGTAGAATCATTCCTTCCTCTCACTGCCATGACCACCTCCTCAGTCCAGGCTTCACCGCTGGTTTCCTAGATGTGGAAGTAGCCACCATGGCTGCTCCCTCTGCCTCTGTTTCTACCTTTTCCATTGATCCTGTACAGAGCAGCTGGATTCATCTTCTGATGACATGACTTAGGTCATCTAATCACCAAGCTCAAGAACATCTATTAGTATTGAGTTGAGGCCAGATGAAGCGCTGTAGCTTGGCACTGATTGAGCGCATCCTACTTGTCCCACCCTGTCTTTCATTATTTTCAGACATAAACCCTTCACCTGGGTCTAATTGGTCCCATTCCTGGTGCTCAGAGTTGCTGCTCCCTCTTTGCAGTTTTGCTTCACACTATCTTCTCTACCGAGGGTGTGTCTCTTTACTGAGTCTGATCCTTCCCTCAAGGCCCAGGAGGAAACCCATCCTTTGCTTTGACTACCCATGGAGCAGCGGTCTCTCCAACACCAAGTTTTCAAAGCACATATTGTCCCTGATACTATGTCACGTAAGATACCATGTACTAGGTTTTCCTTACATTTATGCTCTAAGCAACTTCAAAGCCAGGCTTATATATCTTAGAGGCTTAGCACAATTCTTTATATATAATAATAAGATTGTTGTTGATGATGAAAGGGTATGAAAATATCACCAAAGCTAGGGGTAGGAAGGTAGGAAGAATGAAAGAAAGCAATTAGCACATATGTGGTACTTTCACTCTATCAAACACTTTCTACGTATGATTATTCTTAGTACAAACTCATGAGGTAAGCGTTGGTCTCCTTATTTTGCAAAGAAAGAAACTGAGACTCACGTTTAATAACTTCGGTTATTAAAGGTTCATGCGATGAGTCCATGGCAGAGTCTGGGTGTCTGACTTCCAAACCTGTGTTTTGTTTATTCTCATTCTCAGCTTCAGTCTCTTCTGCATTTCTCCCCTTGTTTTGTCTCTCTTCCCCTCCATGATGGTGTTTTCCACCTCTGCCAATGTGAGCTGTTGACTGCCTTCCTACCAGGGCTAGGTAATGCCAAGGTCAGTATTAGCCATCCTTTGGCAAGTGTATTTCATCATGGCAAGGGAATTTCATGGCTGAACTGATGGAATAATCCAGTGTGCTCTGGCTTAATTCAGTAACCTTGTGAGTCTCTTTTGATCAGCTAACAGTTGAAGGCAGATATGAATTTAAATTTAGAGGCAAATAACTCTTTCCATTCTGACACCCTTGTGAAACTCCAGGACCATTTTCGTTTTGGTGTCATTGAATTACCTTTGTGCCTTCCCTTATCCTATCTCTGCCTCCTCTGTTTAGTACATGTTACATAATTTCTGCCACCAAAGAGAAGGCAAATCACACAGAGAACACACCTACTTAACTATGCTTAAGATCTGCCCAGGAATGTGGAACATGTTTAAATATAAAGCTGAGAATGAGGGCTTTGACATTGATTGATTTTAGAAATAAAGTAGGACTAATCCACAATACCGATCTCACAGAGAACTATTTTCACAAAATTCCAGAACATTTGTGGGAACTGGACCTTAATTAGAGCCCCATTGTACAGGGATAAGTAGCATGATGCTTAGAGTTGATAGCGCTACTGAAAGGAATGGCACATAATCAGGGCAAGCTGGTACATTTAGGTATCCCAGATGTTTAGAACTGCTTGTATATAATATAGGGTCAGTCCAGAAAGCATTGAAAAATACATCTCAACACTTTTTATGGGCCATTGAAATTAACCAGGAGTACAAAAGTTCAGCAAAATTAGGGTGGGGCAATGAATGAAAACAATGGGATATGCTTCTTTGAGAACTTCTGTGGAAAACAATTTAGAGGTCACCATGGATCACAGATGAACAGGAACACAATATCTTATCCAAAAGCAAGCACAAAGGATGTTTGAACAATTATAGAATCTATTAAAAATCTTCCAACTTAACGTTAACTGTGTACAACAATAATGTAGCAAGTTTTATGCTTCACAAGTTAGAGAAATGAAACTCAAAGGAGTTCAAATATGATTAAAGCAATGGAAAGTAAAATGTAAGAAGAATTGAAACAGTTGACTTGAAAAATAATAGATTAGATCATCCTATATTATATATGATATATTGAATAGAGGCAAGAGGTTCTACAGAAGATAATTTCAGGCTCCTGCCCATCTTTAGATAGAAAAAGGCTAGAAAACGTTGTAAGTAAGAGTTGGAGAAAGACAACAAATCATTTAAATGAGGTCTTTGTGGCATATGGTCAAATACTGGATCCTCACTACTGACCCTACACGTGCTGTTGCTTCAGTCCTCGTGTGTGCCAGGTGCCACATCAGAGGCTGTCATCTGACTCAGGGAATTTGCAGTCAAGTGTACTTACATACTGTTGAACTTGTATTAGTATATACTGTATATCCATGTATATCATATGGGTATAGATATATGGTATATACTATATACATATACTCATACATATACACAGTATATATACTAACATGTATAGTATATATAAGTGAACTGATATAGTGTGAGAGTAGCACAGGGTACCCAATACTATAGGAGGTGTAAACTAAACCCCACCCAACCTGCCAGGGGAGAGCCTTCCAATAAGGGTGCTTTTCTTTTTCTTTTTTTCTAGTTTTTATTGGAGTATAGTTGATTTACAATGTTATGTTAGTTTCAGGTGTACAGCAAAGTGAATCAGTTATACATATTCATATATCCACTCTTTTTTAGATTCTTTTCCCATACAGGCCATTACAGAGTATTGAGTAGAGTTCCCTGTGCTATACAGCAGGTCCTTATTAGTTATCTATTTTATATATAGTACTGCGTATATGTCAATCCCAATCTTCCAATTTATCCCTCCCCACCTCCTTTCCTCCCTGGTAACCATAAGTTTGTTTTCTACATCTGTGACTCTGTTTCTGTTTTGTAAGTTCCTTTGTACATAGTTTTAGATTCCACATATAAGCGATATCATATTTGTCTTTCTTTTCAAGTGTTACTGAAAATCAGGCAAAACAGAGCCCCAGAACCAGTTCTCTTGTAGGATCCACTGTTACAGCGTTGGTGTGAACACACCAGGTTTATGGAGGGCCCGGCTTCTGTCTTTTCACATGAAACCTTATCCTTGAACCTGGCCTTTCCATGGAGCTGTTCTGCCTGGGGATCCTGAACCCACCCATTAGGAGCTTGTCTGGTCCACAAGTGAAAACAAAACAAGGCAAACCCCCAGCTTGGCTGGGACCCATACACTCTAGGAGCTGCTGCAGCAAAGGGGGTCTGGGCAACACCTCTCTGCTGACCTCCCGACTCCCCACCCCCCTGCCACCAGAGTGTCACCCTCCAGGGTCGTGGCCTAATTTGTTTGCTCTTGAGCCCTGAATTGAGAGTTTTGATGGACAGTCAGCACAGTAAAGCCAAAAGAAGCACCAATTTCACTCCTGGAGCCAACCCTCCCATCTTTTTCAATAGATGAAAATCATGCACAAAACAGGAAAACGGAACCATTGTCTGTGCTGTAATTTTCTAACCCAAGTGACCATGAAGAACCAGTTCACACTGGCACTTATTATGCAGACAGCCTTTGGAACCCTGTTACTCAGTAAATTATGATTTTAGAGGGTATATAGCATGGTGGGAGGAGAGAGGTGGAAAAGAATGGTGGAAAATTAAGGCTTTTCATATAGCAGGGCAAATCATACCTTTCAGATTCAGCAAGGCCCCTGGGACATGCCCTTGTTCTATGATGAGCAAGTAATGAAGAATTTCATCTTTCTTTATCTTGATGACTTGAGGGCTGGGACTCTAAGTCAACAGGGAATCTTGAGGGGTAGCTCAGAGCCTGGCTTGTTATAGGACCTTCAATATATGTGTGTTGAATGAATGCACAAGGGAATGAATGAATATATGCATGCAAGGTTATGGAAGCTGAGACAATTAAAGGTGAGGATGGGCACCTCTGTTGATTTACACAGAAGAACTGATGAAAGATTAAAGGACTTCTTAATTAAGTCAGATGACTTCAGAAGAAACAATTTTAGAAGCATTAAAAACTAAAGCCACATACTCCTCTCACAAAGTATGCAAATAACTATAGAAGGTGGAAAAAAGAAAAGACACAAAGTGGAGCCAGTGGCTAAAGCCCCAGCTACAAGGAATTTGAGAATAACATATTGTTTGGATTAATTTTTTTAAACAAAGTTTTTATTTTGGAATAAATTTAAATTTACCCAAAAATTGCAAAGATAGTTCAGAGAATTCCTGCATACTGCTGTAGCCAGTTTCATTTTTGCCTAATGTTAACGTGGTAAATTACCAAGGTACATTTGTCAAAACTAAGAAGCCAACACTGTTCAGACACAGTGTCAGGAGCTGGTCCCTGCCCACTGGGACATTGCTATTAACTAAACTCTAGACTCTAATCAGATCACCAGTTTTTCCATTATCGTCCTTCTGTTCCAGGGTCCAAGCCAGGATCCCACATCACGTTAGATCATCACATCTCCTTAGTCTCCTTTGGTGTGTGACAATTTCTGTCTTTTCTGGTTTTCGTGCGCTTGACATTTTTTGACAGTTTTGAGGTGTGTGGTCAGGTATGTTGTAGAACATCCCTCAAAAATGGGTTTGTCTGAGATTTGCTCATGGTTAGACTGGGGTTACGGGTTTGGGAATATCCCAGTAGTCCACAAGCTGACTACCACAAAGGGGAAGTGCCCTTCTGGACATGTCATATCAGGGGGCACATGACATCACTTAGGGATATTAATCTTGATTAATCTTTTGGACCACAGTTCTTGCCTTTACCCCAACATGGTCCCATCCTATGGCCAACCTCCCACCCTTCCAGGCTCACACTAAGTAGCATGGAGTCTCCTTTCAGACATCCTCAGAACCCTGTTCCTTTGTACCGTAACTGAGGCCCCGTTCCCACACATACTCTCTTGTGCTTTAGCAGCAATGAACTCTCCTTTTATGGATGTTTGTTGAGTATCTGTTTAAACATTATCAAAGAGAGTGAATGAAACAGACATGCACTTAAAGACGTTCTTAGGGCTTGAGGAAGGAGATGAAAGCACTGAAATGCAAAATGAGATATAAACAAAGAACAAGATAGGAGAAAGATGGCGGCCCAAAGTAGACAGCCAAATCAACCAGAGCAAAATTTGTGATGAAAATAGCAAATACAAAATGGAATAGTGGCCAAAAGCAAGTTAAAAAAATCAGAAGTTACCAACTTTAAAATTTTGCAGGACTTCCTTGGTGGTACAGTGGCTAAGACTCTGCACTCCTGATGCAGGTACAGTGGCTAAGACTCTGCACTCCTGATGCAAATGTCATTTGCACTCCTGATGCAAGATCCCTGGTCAGGGAACTAGATCCCACATGCGTGCTGCAACTAAGAAGTCCGCATGCCACAACTAAGACCCAGTGCAGCCAAAATAAATAAATATTTTTTAAATTTTGCAAAAGTAGAGGAGACTTAAGTCGTTCGGGTTTGTAGGGACCAAAACATAGACAAAAAAATGTTTCAAGTAGGTAAGGCAAATTTTAATGAAAAGCAAAATAATATAGTTATCTGATCTTACAAAAGGAAAATACTGCAATCTGGAGAGTGCAAGAACCTTTTGGCAACACTTAAGTGATAGTAGCTATCAGCTTGAGCTTAACGAAGGGGTCTGAGGAGGACTGTACCGAAGGCTTAAATTTGGGCCTGTTTTCTTTGTATAAACAGAGTCATTTTGTTTTGAGAGGCAAACAACAAAGGAATTTTAAATCCTTTTTTAACAATTTAACTTGGTAAATAGTTTTTGTTTGTTTATTTTTGAGGAAAAAATGCATGAACATGTTTTCTAAATGTGGCTCATGCCCACGATGTCATATTAAATGTTTTCTTTCACTCAGGAATTTATTGTGCATAGTCTCTGTTCAGACACAGTATCAGGAGTTGGTTCCTGCTCCCAGGGACTTGTGGTCTAGTTAGTATATGCTCATTTTATTCCTTACCTCTCATTTGCATTTTTGCTGGTTTCGAGCTTAGGAGTCAAATCTCTTTTGCAGGCAGGGTTTTGGTTTTGCTTTTTCCTTCTGTAGCCCAGGCTATGCACCGTGTCATTTAGGAAAGTGTATTACACATCAGGATGAGTGACCTGTTTCAGCACCTCTCTCCTATCCCCTGCCCAGGTTAAGTACTGGATTGTTGATGCTCTCACTCTCACTTCCCCATGTGCTTGCAAGAGGAGCAACCCATGAACATGGTAGAGACAGTAAATTTGTCTCCATAGGTTGGCTCTATTTTGTATACTCCCTTGCCAACCAAGCTCAGGTTTTTTGCAAGTGACCTACCTTGTCTAGCCTTTCGTATCATCCACCACAAGTGCCACACATCGGGCATTCCGTCCCAAATAAGAATGTCAACACAAGGTTATGAAAATCCGTGTAATCCACACAAAACTATGTAACGCATTAAACCTTCAGGTTGCATATAGGAAACAAAGATCCTACTATATTCCACAAGCCCCATTATTTTTTAGTTTTTTCAATTCCATCACTTATGGTTGCTTGAAGAGCAAGTTGTGTTTCTCAGCCTGAACTGGCCCAAGGCCTCTGCCATGGCTGGACCTTTCTGCCAGCCTTATAGGGTTTGTGTTCTAGGCTCATCTGTCAGGTGCTGTTCTGTTCTAACTTCTGTTCATGTCACGTTGCTTAGTTCACAAATGCCTGGTAAAAGGAGGAATGCTATCCATATACCATGTAAGTTAAGTTGATTCATCTGCGATTTTCTAAGGTAGAATAACAGAAGTAGAATTACAAACTTCAACAGCTTCAACAGGACAACAAAACAAAGCAAAACAAAACAATACCTCAGTAGGGTGCTGCATAGACTAGAGCCTTTACAGATGTATCCTAAGCAAATTAAAAATGAGTGCAGTCAGGGAGATCAGCTAGGTGCTTTGTGACAACCTAGAGGGGTGGGATAGGGAGTGTGGGAGGGAGATGCAAGAGGGAGGAGATATGGGGATATATGTATATCTATAGCTGATTCACTTTGTTATAAAGCAGAAACTAACACACCATTGTAAAGCAATTACACTCCAATAAAGATGTTAAAAAAAAAAAAAATGAGTGCAGGAACTTCCCTGGCGGTCCCGTGGCTAAAACTCTGCACTTCCAAGGCAGGGGGTGTGGGTTCGATCCCTGGTCGGGGAACTAAGATCCCACATGCTGCATGGCGTGGCCAAAAAGTTAAAAAAAAAAAAAAAGAGTGTCTACCGAGGGCTCCGGCCTCCAGAAGAAACACACCTCCTGCCTTTTGGGGCTGTAGGGCTGCAGTTAGTTGTGCTTCCTGCTGTGCCTTTAATGGCTACCCTGTGGATCAGAGCTCTGCTTCATCATCTTGACTCAGCACCTGCAAGCCAGTGCTGCCACTCTTTTGTCTTTGTACATTTTTAATATTCCCTGAGGCCGACTCCAGAACTCTAAACTTCCTGCTTGGGGTGTTAAATCATATCCCAGGAACCAATTATTGTTTTTGCCTGGCTTCTGGTTACAAAGTTGCACAGGTTTTAAATGGTTGGCCCTTAGTTTTCCCAAAACCTCTACATTTTTAGGGCACTATTTCGCAGAACACAAGGTTTTTCAGGGGTCCATGTTGAAAGGCCTATACTCATCTTTGTTTTTCTTTCAACCACACTCAGATCTTTTCCCTTTGATATGTTCTTAGCTGGGGACACTGCTCCTTCCATAGTCCCAAAGTTTGAAAGGTGGGGGCTGAGGAGAAGAGGGGCAGAGTCACATAGTTACTAGCAGTTGCCTCAATGTATTGCCACTGCAAACTCCATTCCCTCTAGACCCCAAACTCCATGAAGACAAAGACCAAATCTTTGGTCTCCACATCCCTCATGCCTGCAGAAAAGCCTAGACCCAGAGTTGGAATGTTAACTCGAATTGTCTGTAACAGGTGTCAGAAAGCCAGATGCCCTCCCCAAATACACTCCCCATGGAAGCAGGGCCAGAATTATACTGCAAGACTTTTAGGGATAAACCCCATGATGCTCCAAGGGGCCCACTCTAATTCAACTAAGCAAATTGACCAATACCTCAATTAGATCTTCTAATAACTTGTATTGGGCTTTTCTCCTGAAACAGGGAAGAGCAAAGTCATTGCTACCAAAAAGTAAAATAAAAAGTACAATGGTGCAATAATGTCATTCGAAAATAATAGTGGGAGAAGAGAGAGATAAGTGTATGACTGAGAAAGACGTGTTACATGGCTAAGGGAGCGGGAGGACCCCTTAATAATCCAGTGAATTGGGAACTGTCTAGACAAGTAATTCAGATACCTCAGGCTGAAGCCAACCCTTCAGGAGTTTGTGCCAAAGCCCAACCTCAGTCCTGCCTACTGGAGTCCCAGGGTTTTGTTTTGCCCTGGGTTAAGCCACATCGCAGTTGGCTGCCAACTATTAACAATGAGTGACTTACCATAAGAAGCTCATGCCTAAGGGAATTCTCCCTCCTGTCCACTGTAGTAAGGGGCCGATGTACTAAAATGCAAAGAACTACTTACCCCAAGTTCAGAGGGTCATGGTTACCTTGGCCAGACCCTCCATACCCCACCTTGCCCTGCTACCCCTCGCAGATCCCTAGAGGAGAAGGCATAAGACATAACACTGGAAATCAGAGGGCTTGCATTCCAGCTCTGCCGAGGACCCGCTGGGAATCTGGGGGAGGTCATTTAACCTGTCTGCTTCTTAGTTCCTCATCTGTGAAGTGAAGGGGCTGAATGAGAACATTGTATTTTTTTCTGAGTAGAGAAGTGATAAAGCACATTTTCATTGTTGTAAAACATGGAAAAATATCATGCATATGTAAAGTATTTTTAGAGATTATAAATACAATTTGGGATCCTGTTTCTTCCCCTAATGTTATATGAAGCACTTCTCCATTCATTAAAATAATTACATGTCATTATTAAAATTTCACAACCATTGGGTTTCCAAAATGCCTTGCAGCTCAACCATTTTAGGATTCTTTGAGTGATGATACAAAGAAAAAGGATGAAACTTTATTTAAAAGAATGCCTTGGGAGGACATTCAAGATGGTAGAGGAGTAAGACATGGAGATCACATTCCTCCCCACAGATACATCAAAAATACATCTACATATGGAAAAACTCCTACAAAACACCTACCGAATGCTGGCAGAAGACCTCAGATTTCCCCAAAGCCAAGTGGCTTACAGGGTCTTGATGCTCCAGCCAGGTGTCAGGCCTGAGCCTCCAAGGTAAGAGAGTCAAGTTCAGGACATTGGACCACCAGAGACCTCCCAGCCCCACATAATATCAATCGGCAAGAGCCCTCCCAGAGATTTCCGTCTCAACGCTAAGACCTAGCTCCACTCAACAACCAGCAAGCTCCAGTGCTGAACACCCCATGCCAAACAACTACCAAGACAGGAACACAACTCCACCCATTAGCAGAGAGGCTGCCTAAAATCTTAATAAGTTCACAGACACCCCAAAACACACCAATGTATGCGGTCCTGCCCACCAGAAAGACAAGATCCACCGTCATCCACCAGAATACAGGCACCAGTCCCCTCCACCAGGGAGCATGCACAACCCACTGAACCAACCTTAGCCACTGGTGGCAGACACAAAAAAACAACGGGAACCTGCAGCATGCAAAAAGGAGACCCCAACACAGTAAGTTAAGCAAAATGAGAAGACAGAGAACTACACAGCAGATGAATGAGCAAGGTAAAAACCCACCAGACCAAACAAATGAAGAGGAAATAGGCAGTCTACCTGAAAAATAATTCAGAGTAATGATAGTAAAGATGATCCAAAATCTTGGAAATAGAATGGAGAAAATACAAGAAATGTTTAACAAGGACCTAGAAGAACTAAAGAGCAAACAGACAATGAGGAACAACACAAAAAATGAAATTAAAAATTCTCTAGAAGGAATCAATAGCAGAATAACTGAGGCAGAAGGACAGATAAGTGACCTGGGAAGACAAAATAGTGGAAATAACTACCGCACAGCAGAATAAAGAAAAAAGAATGAAAAGAATTGAGGACAGTCTCAGAGACCTCTGGAACAACATTAAATGCACCAACATTCGAATTATAGGGGTCCAGAAGAAGAGAAAAAGAAAGGGACTGAGAAAATATTTGAAGAGATTAGAGTTGAAAACTTCCATAATATGGGAAATGAAATAGTCAATCAAGTCCAGGAAACACGGAGAGTCCCATACAGAATAAATCCAAGGAGAAACACGCCAAGACACATGTTAATCAAACTATCAAAAATTAAATAAAAAGCAAAAGTATTAAAAGCAGCAAGGGAGAAACAACAAATAACATACAAGGGAATCCCCATAAGGTTAACAGCTGATCTTTCAGCAGAAGCTCTGCAAGCCAGAAGGGAGCGACAGGACATATTTAAAGTGAGGAAAGGGAAAAACCTACAACCAAGATTACTCTACCCAGCAAGGATCTCATTCAGATTCGACGGAGAAATTAAAACCTTTACAGACAAGCAAAAGCCAAGAGAATTCAGCACCACCAAACCAGCTTTACAACAAATGCTAAAGGAACTTCTCTAGGCAGGAAACACAAGAGAAGGAAAAGACCTACAATAGCAAACCCAAAACAATTAAGAAAATGGGAATAGGAATATACATATCGATAACTACCTTAAATGTAAATGGATTAAATGCTCCAACCAAAACACATAGACTAGCGGAATGGATACAAAAACAAGACCCATGTATATGCTGTCTACAAGAGACCCACTTCAGACCTAGGGACACATACAGACTGAAAGTGAGGGGATGGAAAAAGATATTCCATGCAAATGGAAATCAAAAGAAAGCTGGAGTAGCAATTCTCATATCAGACTAAATAGACTTTAAAATAAAGACTATTATAAAAGACAAAGAAGGACACTACATAATGATCAAGGGATCAATCCAAGAAGAAGATATAACAATTGTATATATTTATGCACCCATCATAGGAGCACCTCAATACATAAGGCGAATGCTAACAGCCATAAAAGGAGAATTTGACAGTAACACAATCATAGTAGGGGACGTTAACACCTCACTTTCACCAATGGACAGATAATCCAAAATGAAAATAAATAAGGAAACACAAGCTTTAAATGATACATTAAACAAGGTGTACTTAATTGATATTTATAGGACATTCCATCCAAAAACAACAGAATACATTTTCTTCTCAAGTGCTCTTGGAACATTCTCCAGGATAGATCATATCTTGGGTTGCAAATCAACCCTTGGTAAATTTAAGAAAACTGAAATTGTATCAAGTATCTTTTCTGACCACAACACTATGAGACTAGATATCAGTTACAGGAAAAAAACTGTAAAAAAATGCAAACACATAGAGGCTAAACAATATGCTAATAACCACGAGATCACTGAAGAAATCAAAGAGGAAATCAGAAAATACCTAGAAACAAATGACAATGAAATCACGATGACCCAAAACCTATGGGATGCAACAAAAGCAGTTCTAAGAGGGACGTTTATAGCCATACAATCCTACTGTAAGAAACAAGAAAAATCTCAAATAAACCTAACCTTACACCTAAAGCAATTAGAGAAAGTAGAACAAAATAACCCCAAATTTAGCAGAAGGAAAGAAATCATAAAGATCAAATGAGAAATAAGTGAAAAAGAAATGAAGGAAACGATAGCAAAGATAGTAAAACTGAAAGCTGGTTCTTTGAGAAGATAAACAAAATTGATAAACCATTAGCCAGACTCATCAAGAAAAAAGGGGAGAAGACTCAAATCAACAGAATTAGATATGAAAAAGGAGAAGTAACAACTGACACTGCAGAAATACAAAGGTTCATGAGAGATTACTACAAGCAACTATATGCCGATAATATGGACAACCTGGAAGAAAAAGAAGGCATAGAGGGAACTTACCTCGACATAATAAAGACCATGTATGACAAACCCAGAGCCAACATCGTTCTCAATGTGAAAAACTGAAACCATTTCCACTAAGATCAGGAACAAGACAAGGTTGCCCATTCTCACCACTATTATTCAACATAGTTTTGGAAGTATTAGCCACAGCAATCAGAGAAGAAAAATAAATAAAAGGAATCCAAATTAGAAAAGAAGAAGTAAAACTGTCACTCTTTGCAGTTGACATAATACTATACATAGAGAATCCTAAAGATGCTACCAGAAAACTACTAGCACTAATCAATGAATTTGGTAAAGTAGCAGGATACAAAATTAATGCACAGAAATCTCCTGCATTCCTATAATGATGAATGACTAATGATGAAATATCTGAAAGAGAAATTAAGGAAACACTCCCATTTACCAATGCAACAAAAAGAATAAAATACCTAGGAATAAACCTACCTAAGGAGACAAATTTTTTCTGTATGCAGAAAACTGTAAGACACTGATGAAAGAAATTAAAGATGATACAAACAGATGGAGAGATATACCATGTTCTTGGATTGGAAGAATCAACATTGTGTAAATGACAATCTACAGATTCAATGCAATCCCTGTCAAACTACCAATGGCATTGTTCACAGAACTAGAACAAAAAATTTCACAATTTGTATGGAAACACAAAAGAAATCTTGAGAAAGAAAAACAGAGCTGGAGGAATCAGGCTCTCTGACTTCAGATTATACTACAAATCTACAGTGATCAAGACAGTATGGTACTGGCACGAAGACAGAAATATAGATCAATGGAATAGGATAGAAGCCCAGAGATAAACCCACACACATATGGTCGCCTTATCTTTGTTAAAGGAGGCAAGAAAAACAATGGAGAAAAGACAGCCTCTTCAATAAGTGGTGCAAGGATAACTGGACAGCTACATGTAAAAGAATGAAATTAGAACACTCCCTAACACCATATACAAAAATAAACTCAAAATGTATTAAAGACCTAAAGGTAAGGCTACACACTGTAAAACTTTTAGAGGAAAACATAGGCAGAACACTCTATGACATAAATCACAGCAAGATCCTTTTTGACCCACCTCCTAGTGAAATGGAAATAAAAACAAAAATAAACAAATGGGACCTAATGAAACTTAAAAGCTTTTGCACAGCAAAGGAAACCATAAACAAGATGAAAAGACAACCCTCAGAGTTAAAAAAAATATTTGCAAACAAAGCGTCTAACAAAGGATTAATCTCCAAAATATACAAGCAGCTCATGCAGCTCAATATCAAAAAAACAAAAAACCCAATCCAAAAATGGGTGCAAGACCTAAATAGATGTTTCTCCAAAGAAGATATACAGATGGCCAACAAACACATGAAAGGATGCTCAACATCACTAATCATTAGAGAAATGCAAATCAAAACTACAATGGGGTATCACCTCACACCAGTCAGAGTGGCCATCATCAAAAAATCTAGAAACAATAAATGCTGGAGAGGGTGTGGAGAAAAGGGAACCCTCTTGTACTGTTGGTGGGAATGTAAATTGATACAGCCACTGTGGAGAACAGTATGGAGGTTCCTTAAAAAACTACAAATAGAACTACCATATGACCCAGCAATTCCACTACTGGGTATATCCCCTGAGAAAGCCATAATTCAAAAAGAGTCATGTACCACAATGTTCATTGCAGCACTATTTACAATAGCCAGGACATGGAAGCAACCTAAGTGCCCATCGGCAGATGAATGGATAAAGAAGATCCATTGTATATATTTGTGGCACATATATACAATGGAATATTACTCAGCGATAAAAAGAATCGAAATTGAGTTATTTGCAGTGAGGTGGATGGACCTAGAGTCTGTCATACAGAGTGAAGTAAGTCAGAAAGAGAGAAACAAATACCGTATGCTAACACATATATATGGAATCTAAAAAAAAAAAAGGTTCTGGAAAACGTAGGGGCAGGACAGGAATAAAGACACAGACGTAGAGAATGGACTTGAGGACACGGGGAGGGGGAAGGGTAAGCTGGGACGAAGTGAGAGCGTGGCATGGACATATATACACTGCTAAATGTAAAATAGATAGCTAGTGGGAAGCAGCCACATAGCACAGGCAGATCAGCTTGGTGCTTTGTGACCACCTAGAGGGGTGGGATAGGGAGGGTGGGAGGGAGGTGCAAGAGGGAGGGGATATGGGGATATATGTATACATATAGCTGATTCACTTTGTGATACAGCAGAAACTAACACACCATTGTAAAGCAATTATACCAATAAAGATGTTAAAAATATATAAATAAACAAATAAAAGAATGCTTTCTAAGAGCATCTTTGGCTACCATGTTGTAGGCACTGTGGAGCATAATCTAATCATGTTACTCTTGGGACACAGTCCTCTATGGGTCTCTCGTGCTCTCACATGTCTTCCTGAGTATGCCAAGAATATGAGGCCATGACTGCTTTTTACCCGAGCCATTTTTCAGAGTTGTGTTTTCGGCAAGCAACCCTGAGGAATGAGCTAAGTTCTACCTCTAGAACGAAGAGGAGGCTTGCTTATTGCTGGCTGTAAAAGCAGTGCATCCCCCAAGCTCAGTGTTCCTCAGCTGCAGTGCAAACCCACTACATGTGCAACATCTATCTGGACCCCCCTGCATTGGCCTCAAGGACTTGGGGAAAAAGGTAGCTGATCTAAATACTGATGTCCATGCTGCTTGCTGTGCTGTGACTAATGAAGTCTTTAGTCTCTGACCCAGGGGGTCTCATATCTTCTGCCAGCAATAGATTAACTCATTAACTTATGAGTGGGGTCAAATCAACCCTCAGAGAAAACAATAATTACATGTTAGTTAAACGATGACAGTTGAGCAGCAAGGACATTTAGATTCCAAGAAGGAAGGCATCTTGCTTAACTTTACACAGCTGATGATGGCAGAGCTAGAAATCAAACCTGAGTCTATCGGATTCCAAACCCCATATATTTTATTGGTTGCTTTCACCATATCAGACACCATACTGAATCCTCTAGTCAGTAGAAACCATTTCATATGAAATTAACTGAGAACTTCAAATAGATTCTTCATTAAGAAAAATAGCTGATCTTACTTAGATGTTAAGTCTGAAGTGACTTTCCCTGGAAAAGCTTACCAAATGTTACCTCTTTGGAGGGTTCGTCTACCAAGCTACACCACCGGTTTATTTAGATTAAATGAAAGCATTTAAGTCTGGTTGTTGTGATGTTTTTTTGGTTTTAAAAAGAATTTTTTATCCAGCAGGCTCCAGTTCATAAATATTATGAATATTCCTGCAAATGAAATAAACACAGTAGGAATCATTCTAATACCCATGTTGGCAGAAGTTATAAGCTTTCCACACTGGAGTGAAAAAAAGGTCATGAGTAACCCTAGTGACATGTGTCACTGCTATGCTGGGGCAAGAGACCTCTTTTGGGGGGTTTGGGGGGGGGGAGTTAATTAATTAATTAATTTATGGCTGCATTGGGTCTTAGTTGCTGTGCTCAGGCTTTTCTCTAGTTGCGGCGAGTGGGGGCTACTCTTTGTTGCAGTGCGCGGGCTTCTCATTGCAGTGGCTTCTCTTGTTGCGGAGCATGAGCTCTAGGTGCACGGGCTTCAGTAGTTGTGGCACGCAAGCTCAGTAGTTGTGGCTCCCGGGCTTAGTTGCTCTGCGGCATGTGGGATCTTCCCAGACCAGGGCTCAAACCCATGTCCCCTGCATTGGCAGGTGGATTCTCAACCACTGCGCCACCAGGGAAGCCCCAAGAGACCTGTTTTTAAGACTTTTTTTTTTTAAGCAGATTTAGGCTCCCAGAAACATTGAGAGGAAGGAACAGAGATTTCTCACATCCCCCTGCCCCTACACATGCATAGCCTCCCCCTTTAACAACATCCCTTACCAAAGTAGTACATTTGTCACAACTGATGAACCTACAATGACATGTCATTATCACCCAAAGTCCATAGTTTATATTAGGGTTTGCTTCAAGAGACTTTTTATTGATTAAAAACAGAATATCGCTTATTGACAGAAAATCCTTATGTTGCTAGAACACCCAGTGAGCTTGCTAAAAGTACTTTCTGCAGTGTCTGGTATCTAGGAAACATTCAGTAATTGGTAGATATTGTGATTAGATGCTTGGTAAATGCCTTCTCAGTGAATGACAGTTATTTCTTCATCCATTCATGTGTTCCATAAGTGCACTGGTGATACAGCAGTGAACAAGACAAATGTTTCTGCCCTCATGGAGCTTATGTTCTAGAGCAGGGGTCCCCAACCCCCAGACCACAGACCAGTAGCAGTCCGTGGCCTGTTACGAACCAGGCCACACAGCAGAAGGTGAGTGGCAGGTGAGCGAAGCTTCATCTGTATTTACAGCCGCTCCCCATTGCTCGCATTACTGCCTGAGCTCTGCCTCCTGTCAGATCAGCGGTGGCATTAGATTCTCATAGGAGCACGAACCCTACTTGAACTGCGCATGCGAGGGATCTAGGCTGCGCGCTCCTCATGAGAATCTAATGCCTGATGATGATCTGAGGTGGAGCTGAGACGGTGATGCTAGCGGCTGCAAATACAGATTATCGTGAGCAGAGAGGTTTGACTGCACAGAGACCATAGTAAGTCAATTGCTTGTAGGCTCGTATCAAAACCCTATCAGTGAGTGGCAAGTGAAAACAAGCTCAGGACTCCCACTGATTCTGTATTATGGTGAGTTGTATAATTATTTCATTACATATTACAATGTAATAATAGTAGAAATAAAGTGCACAATAAATGTAATGTGTTTGAATCATCCCGAAACCATCCCCTCCCCACCCCCCCAGTCCATGGAAAAATTGTCTTCCACAAAACCAGTCCCTGGTGCCAAAAAGGTTGGGGACTGCTATTCTAGAGCGGAGACTGATAATGAACAGATACACAAATCTAGAATGTCAGTGATGATAACGGCTCTGAAAAACGTTAAATGGAAAGAAGAGGCTAGAGAGACATAGTGTGGGTGGGGCTCTTTTAGATTATGTGGTCAGGGGAGGTCTTTGCACGGAGATGATATTTGAGTAGAAACCTGAGTAAGATATGGGAGCAACAGCGGGAAGATGTGGGTAATGCTACCTGGATTACGAATAGACATGAGAGTCACATAAAAAGGCTCCTTCGCAGCCCAGCCTCACTGTGGCCTCTCTGTGGAACTCAACTCACTGGTAGCCTGTGGGTAATCCTTATGTATAGAGACAGCAAACAGAGCCTTTGGCATTGTGAATGGATGACCAGAGGGCTCATCATTTACTGCAGGTGGCCATGATAGAAGTAGGAATTTTTATTTTTATTCAAACTTAACAAACATTGGTGTTTCTCACAGGCCAGGCTCTGATCCCAGAGGCTGAGTGTGATTGTGCTTGGTGGTGTGACTGAGCTGTGTCTTGTTCTCAGGATTGTGGGGAGAGCAGTGTGAATGGGGATAAGGAGAAATAAAAATCATGGCTTCTGTTTCCAGTGGAGCCAATCAGATGGATAAGATGCCAGACCATGGGAAGCAGGGAAACAACGAGGAAAGGGAAAGAGAGTTGTTCTGGTTATGGGCTGTTTATGGACCTGGTGTCCAGGTTGGTCTCAATGGGCATTTTCGTGGACATTTGGTATTGGTCCGAGACAGGGGTCGGAGACACCAGCCTCTTTCTCTCAGCTTTTGGCTTAAAAGGACTTAAAGAAGAAGAATAGATTCTCTTCCCTTCTTAGCTAAAGTTGGGCATAAAGGTGGGAGGATTAAAGAGACTTTTTGAAGACGTGGGTCTTCTCATTGAGTTGAATAACATAAATTTTATTGTCATTTTTTCTTCCTCCCCGGAAAAAGAAAAAAAGATTTACTTCCATTGCAAATATTTAAGCATTTGTAGGGTTCACTTTCACAAAAGAGTTAAAACGTGGGAAAACCAAACATTCCCCCCTTCACTGCTTTCATTTTGGCTTTTGCTTAATTTTGTAACATTAATTCTTTGATCCTTCCAACCATAAATCATTTAAGTGACTTTGATTAAATAACTGCTTAACTTCCAAAATTCTTTGGATAATGACTGTGTTTCTTGTCATATTCCGTACAATTATAATGAGGTTTTCCATAGCAGGTTCAAATGCCAACGCACCTGGACTCCTCCTGGCGTGCCATGATTTAAGGCAAGTTATTTCACCTCTCAAAGCTTAGCTGTAGCATTGGTAAGAAAAGTTTGGTATTTAATATACATCCCCCCATGGAGAAGGTGTCGGAAATTTTATTCAGTTAGTGTTTATAAAGGATCTTTATTGGAGACCCCAGGGAGGGTGATGCTTTAATATGCAATAGGAAATCTGCTCTTTGGACCATCTAACCGATGTTATATAATGACTTGTGTTTTGGCTCCACATTTCCTACTGAGACTTTCTTCTGGCTTCTCTGGAGACTGAGTTTTGCTGTTTTCCCAGTGGCTAAGAAATCAGGGGTGTGGCTGCAAGTTGAACACATGCCCAGCATGGTCTTCCTTTGGTGTGGACGCCCCGATTGTGTCTGCATAGGATCAGCAGCCAGTGTCTCTAGAGGGTATATGCAGATCTGTGAAATGCAGGACCCCGAGCTCAGCTCACAAGGTTTTATCCAAAATTCTAGCAAATTACCCTTAATTTTGCTCACCTTACAACTTTATGAGCAATACCGGTTGACTCCCACTGACATTTATGAGTTGCTGTGTTACAAAGGTTGAGCCATTTCAGTCTGTTGAGGTTTTCCTGTGACCCCCTACGTTTACCGTAACTATTAAAGACGACAGTAAAACGTATATAATGGACATGGTTCAAATATTTCCCACTGCTTCTGCAATGATTATTTCTCTCCAAGAACAGGAGACTAGTGAAATGTGGGCTTAAGGAGAGACAGCAACAAAAACCATGGGTTTTCAAGTTTAAGCTAATATTTAACATAGGATAAAGACTACTGGTAAATATTGATTTATCTTCCCTCCTATTCCCCTAGGGGCTTAATCTCACAGTACAGAACATTAAACAATTGTTTATTATTCCAGCAGTATTATAAAAACGATATTGGAATTCTTTTCCTTCTTTCTTTCATTCCTTTTTTTTTTTAAGAAATAAAAAGCATCCAGTATCCCCGAAGGGCAGAGCAACTGCATATGAGACAAACGACACACCCATATAGGAATAGGCCTCGCTGGGCTCTGTCCTTCACAGGCCTCTGCTTTTCTTCCTGGCCTGGATTCTTACCCGCAACAATACTTGAAAGAGTTCTTTTAACTCTAGGCTTTAAAGAGAGCAGAAAGGATTGGTGGTAAATGATTGACCCCCCGGGAGCCAGGTGAGTCATCCAGAGCAGCGCTGTCTGATAGGAACACTTGGAGATGATGGATATGTTCTGTATCTGTCATCACTGTGTGGTTACCATGGACCACACGTGGCTACTGAACCCTTGAAATGGGGCTGGTGCAACTGAGGAACTGAATTTTCAATTTTGTTTCTTTTTGAATTTAAGTAGCCACATGTGGCTAGTGACTACCACATTAAACAGCACAGATTTATAGGTTCTCAAGAGGTAACTTAATAGTACATATACTCCCACATACGTACAATAAAAATGGAACTGAAATGCAGGAGTGGTTCAGATGTTACCTTGAACCCCACTTCCCCTGGAGAATGGCACATCCTGGGACAGTCTGGCCCTCCCTGTGCGGTTGAACTTTGTCCCCGCCTCTCTTCTGTATTCCACCTTGCCTGCTCTTTTTTGAATATTTAACAACTTGATTGAGATGTAAGTCACGTACCATATAACTCATGTTTTGAAGGTGTACAGTTCAGTAGTTTGTCCTATATTCACGAGGCTGTGCAACCATCACCCCTATCAATTTCATAACATTTCCATTACCCCAAATAGAAAGCCTGTACCCATTAGCACTCACTCCCCATTTCTTCCCAAACTCTCACCCCCCAAGCCCTGGCAACCACCCATCTACTTTCTGTCTCTATAGATTTTCCTACTTTGGACATTTCCTATAGATAGCATACAATATATGCTCTTTTTTGTCTGGCTTCTTTCACCTAGCATAATGTTTCCAAAGTTCATCCATGTTGTAGCATGTGTCAGTACTTCATCCCTTTTTGTTGCTGAATAATATTCCATTGTGTGGATGTGCCAATTTGTTTATCCATTCACCAGTTGATGGCCATTGGGTTGTTTTTGCTTTTTGGTCATTATGAACACAGGTGCTATGAATATTCGGGTGTACGTTTTTGTGTGAATGTATGTTTTCATCCCTCTTAGGTATATACCCACGAATGAAATTGCTGGTTTCACATGGTAACTCTATGTTTAGCCTTTCGTGGAACTGTCGGACTGTTTTCCAAAACAAGCGCACGATTTAACATTCCCATCAGCAATGTGTGAGGGTTCCAGTTTCTCTACATCCTTGCCAACACTTGCTATTATCTGTCTTCTTTATTATAGCCATCCTAGAAGGTGTGTGAAGGTATCTCATTGGAGTTTTATTTGCATTTCCTGATAGTCAGCAACTCTTTGCCCCCGTCCATTCACAATTATGTAGGTCCTTGCCACAGGTAGGTTTGCCCCGAGAATGCAGGTTTGCAAGAAAAGAGCAAGTTCCATTGGTGTTGCTTTGGAAATAACAGAAGTTACTTCTGTGGCACAGTTACAGACTGAAACCAGGGGTAATCGTGTTCAACTGTTTCATGCCCAACTAGATGTTGAATATATTTATACTTTTTGGGGGTCAGATTGCTACACAGGACTTCTTCCCCTCAAAACAGTCTCTGTAAGTAAAAGTGGCTTGAGCCAATCCTAGGGGAATGTTTTTTAAAATTTCCTATTACAAAAGAATTTCCCCATAAGTCCTTTCTCAAACAGGCACAGAATATTCTAAGATCACCTTCAAACTGTCATGGTTTAAATGATGCAGAGCAAGAAACAAAATGCTGACACAGACTGGAAATGGAAAGATAGAAGTCCAGGTGTGGAAGGCCTTGACAGGCAGGGTGAATGGTCCGCCTGCAGAAGCCACACTGCCCTCTGCTGCCTTGCATTCAGGGTGTCATGCATCCATTTCTTTACCAAGTATTGAGTGCTTCCATGTGCCAGACACAGCTCTCGGGAAGAAACAGTGAGCAGAACGGGCCTGGTCTTTGTTTTCACGAGGTCAGGCTGATATTAGTCAAACAGTCAAACCAGCCAGAGTTAGGAAGGCACAGTACAGGGCACTCTGTGACTGAGGCCATCTATGGCTTGCTTGTTTGATTTCTTTCCATGCTCTCAGATAGTACCTCAGTGGGAGATTCGCCATCCGGGCGTGACTTACCTAGGTGTCGTTTCTTTTTTTTATGGTTAAGTAGTCGATACTTTATTTCTTTCCTTTCACTTTCTCTCTCTCTTTTTAAAACATTCTTTTTAGCTAATGTAATTTCTATAACTGAGTTTTTTAGCATCTTGAGAGGTTAAAAGTTTGAAGAAATAAGTTTCTGTTGATACTCTTCCCTGTCTTTCTGTCATATTTCTACTTACCCTTCAATGCACTGCTTGAATACTACTTTTCTGTGAAATATCACCATCACTATCAGTCCAGATGGCCTCCAGGGATAAGTATTCCATTTCTCCCCTGAACTTCTGTAGCACCTTGTACCTGCATTATAACGCTTGCCATGTTGTAGAAGGAAAGTTCTTTACCTGTTGGCTTTCCTCACCACTCAGTGAGCATCTCAGAGTAAGGTTTTGTGTATGAGTCTTGTTTATATTTTCAGCTACAAGCACAGCAACTCACATCTAGCAGGTGATCTGTAAATGCTGAATAATGAATGAATGAATGAACAAACATACAGAAGAGTCAAAAAATCACATGAACCCGGATTCTTTCTTCTAGCTAGGAATAATCTGTCACTGAAACAGCAAAGAATTGTCAACTCTTGTGATCCCTGCTTATTATTTTCTATTGATAATTTAATTTAATAGGGAAAAATATAAGTACAGTTTCATATTGGAAAATTTATTTTTAAAACAACAGAAACTGGATGGGGAAAGATGATAAGGAGTCAGCTGTTGAAGACTTTTAATGCTAAAACAAATTTATTCTGGGAAACAGAATCCACCTCTTACCACACAGAGCATCCTGACAGTATTATTTCTTGGGTAAGGAATGAGGAACCAAGTCTAGCAGACCATGGGCACACCCAGATATGCAGGGAATAAAGTAAGCTGGACCCGGGACAGAACCGAGGGCCTGAAGTCACATAAACAAACCAGAGTACAAGCACCTTTTGACCCTTGGAATAAAAGCAAGACCACGAGTCAGAGCCTGGAGGGCAGGCAGGAAGCTGGGCTAAGGACAGGATTCAGGAAAAGCAACAAGTCACACAAGAAAATAAAAGCATAAATCTTAGTTGCAGGAAGCTCAAAACCCAGTATTTCAGGAAAAAGAAAGGCAGTTAGAGATCAGAGCAAATAAATTGATCCAAAATCTAAGCAGAGTCTAGGGAATAATAATGGTGACACAAGCTGATGGAGAAGCAGTGTGAAGGAAAACAGAGAATCAAGAGGATCGGGGGTAAAGTATACATCCTTCCAACACTGCCAGAGGCTTCCCAAGGTAGTGAGGCAGAGCTAAGAGCTTCCTGCCATCTCTGTACATGAGGATGTACCATCCTCGCAACGCTTTTAGCTCCAGCTATCCTGTTCCTTACAAAGAGAAGAATTGTGACTTCCATCAAGAAAAGCTATCCTTCCATTAAGAAAAGCTATCCACCAGGCTTCCCTGGTGGCGCAGTGGTTGAGAGTCCGCCTGCCAATGCGGGGGACGCGGGTTCGTGCCCCCGTCCGGGGGGATCCCACATGCCGCGGAGCAGCTCGGCCCGTGAGCCATGGCCACTGAGCCTGCGCATCCGGAGCCTGTGCTCCGCGGCGGGAGAGGCCATAGCAGTGAGAGGCCCGCGTACCGCAAAAAAAAAAAAAAAAAAAAAGAAAGGCTACCCTTAATTATAGTCTGTCACAGCATTGTCTAATTTGCTCTTAACCTTGAATGTCTGAGGTAGGTAGGAACGTACTTTTAAAACCATTTTACGTGACCATGGCCTTGTATCCAGAATACATAAAGAACTCAATCCTAATAAGACTAACAACCTGTTAAAATAGGCAAAAGGCTTAAACTGACACTTAGCAAAAGATGATACATGAATGGCCAATAATTACATGAAGATGCTCAACATTTTTAGTTGTTAGGAACATTCAAGTTAAAGCTCCCAGGCACTTCCACGAATATTGGTGAGAATGAAAGATGAATCTTCATCCGTTGCTGAGGGGCGCAACCACTTGGGAGAACTGATCCAGCAATTCCATGCCTAGGTATTTACCAAAGAGAAATCAAAATGTGTGTGTACACACACACACACACACACACACACCTGCACACACATAGGAGTTGAATAGGAGTGTTAATATCACCTCTATTCATAACAGCCCCAAACTGGAAACAACCCAAACATCCATCAGTAAGTGAATGGATAAACAAATAGAGGTATGTTCATGCGATGGATATATTCAACAACAAAGAGAAACAAACTACTGATGCTCACAACCACATGGACGTGTTTCAGAAACATTACATTGATCAAAAGAAATCAGACACAATCTGCAAGATTCCATTCTATGTGGTTCTAGGACATGTGGGACTAGGCTGTGGTAATGGAAATCTGAAAGTAGATGCTTCAGTTTAGAGACGGGGCAGGGAGGAACTTTCAGGGGTAATGGAAATGTTCTATATTTTGATTCAAGTGGTGGATACATGAGTGTAAATATCTGTACTATTTGTAAATGTTTGTCAAAACTCAGTGAACTGTACATCTAAGAGACGTGCATTTTGTAATGTGTAAATTGTACCTTTACAAAAGAGGAAAGTCGGGTTCGAGAGAAGATACTTGCTTAAAGTGGGGCAGCAAATAAATGGCAGAGTCAATACTTGAACTCAGGCTAACTGATGTCAGAGTGAGGGCCCCTTTGGCTACATCATTCTCTCAGCCTAGAAGGAAGGTGAGGAAGAGCAGAAAGGAGGCTCCCTTGTACCAGGGGAAGGAAGAAGAGTAGTCACAGAGGTCACATTTCTGTCTTAGGCATAAGGCTCATAATGGTGCCTGTGATGGAAAGAGCCAATTCCATCCAGCCACCTGCGAGTAATTAGGAGGGCTTGAAAGACATTGGCGCAGAGATAAGCATCATCATCTGATTCATGGAACCTGCCAGTAGAGAAAGTATTAAGGTTATTCTTTTGCTGGTATCCACCTTCAGTAGTAAATAATAAATGTGTTTCATTTTTAAGACCTTTCTAAAACTCTTCATGAATTAATACATTTCCATTGCAAAAAGTAGAAAAATAAAAAAAATTAAAACTTCCTAGGGCCTATTGTCCAATGATAGTCTCAGATATGTTTTTATTGTTCGCTAATAAATAAAAAGACTTCAGCTTAACAAAAACAGGATCATACTAAATGTGCTGTTTTACAATGTGCTTTTTAAACAACATATCATGAACATTTCTCTCTGTTAGAGGATATAAATAGATATCCTTTCTATTGAATACATAACATTCCATGGATGGCTATATCCCAATTTGTTTAACCAAGCCTTGCTGTTACATATTCAAGTTGTTTCCAGTTTTTTGCTGCTACCTACTAACCTCCTGCAAGAGAAAATCTTGTAAGTGATGTTTGCTCACTTTCTTAGTTATTTCTTCAGGGAAAGTTCCTAGAAGTGGAACTTCTGGGACAAAATTGAGGTTTGGACATCTTTAAGACATTTAATTCATATTGTCCTTTTTCACTTTTATTTTTTTGGCTGCGTTGGGTCTTCACTGCACGCGAGCTTTCTCTAGTTGCAGCGAGCAGAGGCTACTCTTTGTTGCAGTGGGTGGGCTTCTGACTGCAGTGGCTCCTCTTGTTGCGGAGCACAGGCTCGAGGCACGTAGGCTTCAGTAGTTGTAGCACATGGGCTTAGTAGTTGTGGCTTGTGGGCTCTAGAGCGCAGGCTCAGTAGTTGTGGCACCGGGGCTCAGTAGCTGTGGCTCGCAGGCTCTAGAGCGCAGGCTCAGTAGTTGTGGTACACGGGCTTAGCTGCTCTGCGGCATGTGGGATCTTCCCGGACCAGGGATCGAACCTGCATCCCCTGCATTGGCAGGTGGATTCTTAACCACTGTGCCACCAGGGATGTCCCCATTTTTTCTTCTTAGAATTCACCAGCAATGAATGAATGAGTCACCTTGTGTCACCCTAATGCATAGACTGTAACTTTGGTCCCCACCTTAGGTACCACCTCTTCGTGGGTTAGAAATTAACCTTTGATGTTGTCTAGCTCCATCTCCCAAGCAATGCCTGAATCCTCTTTTGGATTCCTCTAGTTTGAAATGAAAAATATTTCTTTTAAAATGTTAATTTGAGAATATGATTGGTATTTCAATGTAGTAGAAAAATTGGGAGAGTTAGAAGGAGAAGTGATCCTGGGGTCAGAGTACCTTGGTTTCAGGGCTGGCTGTATCATCATCTGTTGCTGTGTGTTACATCTGGCACATCACTTGCCTACTCTGCCTGGGCCTCAGTGGCCCCATCTCTAAGATACAGGGTTGAGGAGGATCCCATCTTTACTTTGCCTTCAGTTATGACATTCTGTAAATCTTTGCCGATTTAAAGCATTCCTCTCTAAGGTTGGGCTTGTAAATTGCGAGTGTCAGGCCTTTAAAATGCAGCTAGTGTGGGAAAGGAAAAAGCCCAGCAGCTAGTTTGCTGCTGGATCAGAATTCTATGTTCTTTGTGAAGTAATAAATTGTGTCTTGGCTCCCGGATTATTCCGGGTTGCCTTGGGTTTTGCGGAAGTGGCTTTTTCAGGAATTGTTCCCATTGCCGGAAAGTGGGTGTTAATTTGTGCCTTGGCTGTTTTTCAGGGCACAGTCTGGCAAAATCCCGGCAGCTTTTTCAGAGGATCAGCAGATGCCATGACCTGGTTGTTGCTCTTCCGGCAGGATGACACACACTCTACATGAATAACCCAAAACAGACACATATAAGAGACCTAGGCTTTATCATGGACCACTTATCCTGGCCTCTGAAGTGTTTTCTAGACCCAGTGGAAACGCTCTGATCAACATACCACAGGAAACAGGGTAGCCAAAAGCATAGTATTGGTCAGTATTCCTTAATAAAGATCTCCATCTGTGATCCATGAAATGGGGTCCAGGCAGTCTCCTGGAAGAGGAGATGAAGCTAGGGATAGTGAGGAAGGAATAACATTGAGTAACATTTGTATTTGGTGCTCTACAGTTTGCAGCCTATGCGGACCTACTGTATTTTTTTAATGAAAATTTATTTTTTAATAGACTTCTAAAAAATAGTCTTATTGAGATATAATTCGTATACCATACAATCCGCCCAATAAAAGTATACAATTCAGTGCTTTTTAGTGTATTCACAGATCTGTATAACCACAGTCAATTTAAAAAAAAATTTTCATCACCTCAAAAAAACCTTCTATACCCTTAGCTGTCATCTCCTTATCCTACCCATCTCCCAGCCCTAAGCAACCACAAATCTATTTTCTTTATAGATTTCCGTTCCCTGGGAATGGAATCATATAATATGTGGTCTTTTTTTAACATCTTTATTGGTGTATAATTGCTTTACAATGTTGTATTAGTTTCTGCTGTATAACAGAGTGAATCAGCTATATTTATACATATATCCCCATATCCCCTTCCTCTTGTGCCTCTCTCCCACCCTCCCTATCCCACCTCTCTAGGTGGTCACAAAGCACCAAGCTGATCTCCCTGTGCTATGCAGCTGCATCCCACTAGCTATCTATTTTACATTTGGTAGTGTATATATGTCAAGGCTACTCTCTCACTTTGTCCCACCTTATCCTTACCTCTCCCCATGTCCTCAAGTCTATTCTCTCCGTCTGCGTCTTTATACCTGTCCTGCCCCTAGGTTCATCAGAACCATTTTTTTTAGATTCCATATATGTGTGTTAGCATAGGGTATTTGCTTTTCTCTTTCTGACTTCACACTGATGAAAGAAATTAAAGATGATACAAACAGATGGAGAGATATACCATGTTCTTGGACTGGAAAAATCAACATTGTGAAAATGACTATACTACCCAAAGCAACCTACAGATTCAATGCAATCCCTATCAAACTACCAATGGCATTGTTCACAGAACTAGAACAAAAACTTTCACAATTTCTATGGAAACATAAAAGACCCTGAATAGCCAAAGCAATCTTGAGAAAGAAAAACAGAGCTGGAGGAATCAGGCTCCCTGACTTCAGACTATACTACAAAGCTACAGTAATCAAGACAGTGTGGTACTGGCACAAAGACAGAAATATAGATCAATGGAACAGGATAGAAGCCCAGAGATAAGCCCACGCACATATGGTCACCTTATCTTTGATAAAGGAGGCAAGAAAAACAATGGAGAAAAGACAGGCTGTTCAATAAGTGGTGCTGGGAAAACTGGACAGCTACATGTAAAAGAATGAAATTAGAACACTCCCTAGCACCATATACAAAAATAAACTCAAAATGTATTAAAGACCTAAAGGTAAGGCTGACACTATAAAACTCTTAGAGGAAAACATAGGCAGAACACTCTATGACATCAATCACAGCAAGATCCTTTTTGACCCACCTCCTAGTGAAATGGAAATAAAAACAAAAATAAACAAATGGGACCTAATGAAACTTAAAAGCTTTTGCACAGCAAAGGAAACCATAAACAAGATGAAAAGACAACCCTCAGAATGGGAGAAGATATTTGCAAACGAAGCAACTAACAAAGGATTAATCTCCAAAATATACAAGCAGCTTATGCAGCTCAATATCAAAAAAACAAACAACCCAATCCAAAAATGGGTGCAAGACCTAAATAGACATTTCTCCAAAGAAGATATACAGATGGCCAACAAACACATGAAAGGATGCTCAACATCACTAATCATTAGAGAAATGCAAATCAAAACCACAATGAGGTATCACCTCACACCAGTCAGAGTGGCCGTCATCAAAAAATCTACAAACAATAAATGCTGGAGAGGATGTGGAGAAAAGGGAACCCTCTTGTACTGTTGGCGGGAATGTAAATTGATACAGCCACTATGGAGAACATTATGGATGTTCCTTAAAAAACTAAAAGTAGAATTACCATATGACCCAGCAATCCCACTACTGGGCATATACCCTGAGAAAACCGTAATTCAAAAAGAGACATGTACCACAGTGTTCCCTGCAGCACTATTTACAATAACCAGGACATGGAAGCAACCTAAGTGTCCATCGACAGATATATATATATGTGGCACATATATATATATATAATGGAACATTATGGAACATATATAATGGAACATTACTCAGCCATGAAAAGGAATGAAACTGAGTTATTTGTAGTGAGGTGGATTGACCTAGAGTCTGACCTACCTTATTTATTCCACATGGCATCTCTGGTAGCCCTTCATTGCCATTTTGCCCTGATTCACCCAGAAAGCATATGCAAGAGCTGGCGTAGTGGTAGCCAGTGGCACAATTGCTTCTACAAGCAGAGAGCTTGTCTTGAAGTCCCCCAAGTCTCTGCTTTCTTGGCAGATTTTTGAGGTCACACTCCTTTCTCTTCTATCTTACTCTTCTATGACAATAGCTGAAAAACAACTCTTCTTTCTTGCTCTGTGAGTCCACAGGAACAAATCGAAGTCAACTGCCCATCTTAGTATGATGTGCTTAGAAGACACTGTCTAGTCTAGTATTTCCCAGACTTTAGTCATTTAGCCTACACGATTTATGCCACGTTCATGTACCTCGTGTACTATTATTTACTTAATACTCATCTTCAAATAAATATGCTATTTCATTTTTTCTTATTCTAAGCAATACAATATCTGTGAAATCATCAGTTGGACATACCGGCTATAGTTCTCTACTATACCTTAAAAAATTACATAGCTATTAAATATTTTAAATAGTTATTTGTGTATTTCACTTTTACCCCCTTTGTTATACACAACATACTCTGAGAAATTCATTAAAATTAAATAAAATTTAAAATTCAGTTCCTTGGTTGAATTAGCCACATTTTAAATGCACAGTAGCCACTGTGGCTACCATGTTGAACAAGGCAGAGAGCAGCTCTATCATCCCAGAAAGTTGTACTAAATGGCTCTGCTTAAGGTTTGCCCAGGGCATGTTGACTGCTTTCATTGGCTAAAGCTAAACCAATATAAGGTAAGATTACCAAAAGAATTGTGACTAATGATTACTTTAGGAAATGCTAGCAAAAATGTCCTCTCTCCCAGTCCGTCTCTCTCCCTTCCATGTGTGTCTGAGTGTGTCCTCTGCTTTCCTGCTTCTCCTCCCCTTGCTCCACCTGTGTTTGTCCTAGCTCACTTTCTTTTTTCTTAATTGAAGTCTAGTTAATTTACAATGTTATGTTAGTTTCAAGTGTACAGCAGAGTGATTCATTTATACACATATATACATTTTCATATTTTTTTCCATTATATGTATTACAAGATATTGAATATAGTTCACTGTGCTATATAGTAAGACCTTGTTGCTTACCTATTTTATATATAGTAGTGTATATATATTAATCCCAAACTCCTAATTTCTCTCTCCCCCACCCCTCCCTGCTATTCTCTTTGGTAACCCTAAGTTTGATTTCTGTGTCTGTGAGTCTATCTCTGTTTTGTAAATAAGTTCATTTGTATCATTTTTTTAGATTACACATATAAGTGATGTCATTTGATATTTGTCTTTGAGTTACTTTGCCTAATATGATCATCTCTAGGTCCATCCATATTGCTGCAAATGGCATTATTTCATTCTTTTTTAGAGCTGAGTAGTATTCCATCTTCTTTATCCATCTTCTTTATCCATTCATCTGTCAATGGACATTTACGTTGCTTCCATGTCTTGCCTGTCATAGATAGTGCTGCTGTGAATATTCCTAGCTCACTTTCATTCTTGCCCTTAGTCCTTTCTCTCCCTTTCTGCCTATGTTCCTTTTACCTTCTCACCCACAAATCTCCCTAATTCAAAATGCGAAGGTATTTGGATTTTGTTTTTTAAATTATTCTTCAACTACAATAATTTCAGGCCAGAGGACATTCTCAGTTATAACTTGTGTAAGGGATACCTTCTAGCAGAATTCCTTAGGAATGTGGTCAGTGGCACACTGGACATCTCTACTTGGAAGTCCCCCTGACATCTCAAGGTCAGGATGCCTAAGACTGAGCCGTTTCCCACTCAAACCCCTGCCTGCCCCTCGCTGATGTAACCATACCAAACTACTTGCTTTACCTACTGCTCATACAAAGCCACCTTTAAAAGAACAAGAGGATTTTTGATCATGCTTCTCTTCAGGCCCATGGAAGAGAGGCCCAAAGCTCCCTCTTTGGCACTGGTTACCTTTATTGAGCAGGCAAAAAAACAGGAATTGCCTAGAAGACTTGATGCAACTTCTTTTGAAATAAAAAGTGACCCTGCTAGTGCTTAGAAAGCCTCTGGAGGATCCCCAGAGGGAGGAAAGTGCTGTATAGACATATGTATGCTTTGTCTGTTGGCCATGAACGTTGAGGAGTAGAACAGACCAGACCGACCCCTCTCTCCTTATTTTAATTAACCAGAGACCCCAGACAGGAAAGTAGAGGAGAAGTTGGATCCAAGAGCTCTCAGAAGAGCAGGATGCACTAGGGAACATATATGCATTGTTTGCATGAACTAGACCCTTCCTTAGGAGAACAAAGTTGAAAGTTTCCCATGCTCCTTGCAGGAAAATGTGTTCTTTTTTTGCCATTCTAAATGCATTCAATTAGGCTATGGAAATTTTAGTTCCTCTTGCTAATTTATACAAGGAGTTATGATACCTTGGGATCTTCATCTGTCAGCTTTAAAACCTTAAATATGGCATTGATTAGTCTCAGGAAGGTGATGTGATGATCTGCTCTCTTTCTCAGACAAAGAGAGGCAGTTGCCCAAAATGGGAAGTCCCTACTTGGGTGGGAATGATAGAAACTTCCTTCTGGCTGGGTTCTGTTCTGCTCCACTCTGAAAAAGAGAAACAGATCCAAGTTTAACTAACCTTAATCTTACTAAGGTTTAGGGTCTGTGTTGTCCTCTGGATAATAATAACTATAACAACTATTTGTTGAGTGCTTGGAATTTTCCCAGCAGTGTGTTAGGTGCTGTAGACGCAATCTCATTAATCCTCATCACAACCGTGATGGTGGGGACCACCACTACCGTCCCCCCCATATTTTAGTTTGAGGAATTTGAGTTTGGGAGAGGTAAATAATTTGTCAGAGATCATACAGCCAATACGTGGCAGAGCTCAAATGCAAACGTGGGTCTGTCCAATGCCAGAGCTCTGTTTTCTTTGGACCCTGTAGTTTTGTGTCTGTTTTTTCGTGAAGTGTTTATTGATGGTTACTATGGGCCAGGCACTATTCTAGGCTCAAAGAGAGATCTCTGATCATATGTATCTTATATCCTAGAGAGAAAAGATAGGAAAAGAATAAGTTAAAAAAGAATCTAGATCATTTCAGATGCCGGTAATGCCATAAAAACAATAGATGGAGTAAAGTGATAGTGAATGTGGGACTGCTTATGTTGGGAGCTCTTTGAAGGATTTTCTGAGATGGCCTTTGAACTCAGACCTGAATAATATGAAGGATTATGCAGCTATTGAGGGCAATGGAAACAGCAAGTGCAAAGGCCCGGGGGTGAGAGTGAGTGCCCTGTGTTTCAGGAACAACTAAAAAGCCCATTTTTCTATGTGGCCATTGTGGGTGAGTGATACAAGGTCAGACATGTAGGCAGATTTTGGGTTTTGTTCCAGGTATAACAGGAAGCCACAGAAGGGTTCTAAGCAGAAGAGGCATCTGATCTGAATTAAGTTTTTGAAAGATCCCTCTGGTTTCTGTGTGGAGAATAGTAGGTACAGGAGCAAGACAGGGAGTAGGGGAAATGGTTAAAAGAACATGAACTTCAGGGGGGCTGGAGCTTTTTGAAGAAGATGCAGCCTTGGCTTTGGAAACCGCCAAAGGGGTGAGGGCAAGAGAGTACATACCATCATCTAGGCCCTGAGATACTCGAGGTGTGAGGAGGGAGCCTCAGGGGCCAGCCAGGTCCAGTTCGTAGGCAAAAGGGAAGGGGACATTTAGAAAAGAAAATGAAGGGAATTCCCTGGCGGTCCAGTGGGTAGGACTCTGCACTTCTGCTGCAGGGGACATGGGTTCAATCCCTGGTTGGGGAACTAAGATCCCGCAAGCCGCACAGAGCGTTCCAAAAAATAAATAAATAAAATTTTTTTAAAAAACGGGAGAAGAAGATGAAGCTATAGGGAGTCTGCTTCAGTGTCAGTGCTGGCAAATCATAGTAATAACAGCTAGTTTTCTTGAGCATGGAGTGTGTGTCTGGGGGTATTCTGAGTGCTTTTCTTGAAATAACTTCTTTAGTCCTCTCAATAACCTATTTCGTGTGTGTGTGTGTGTGGTGGCTGCGTTGGGTCTTTGTTGCCAAGCGCGGGCTTTTCTCTAGTTGCCACGAGCCGGGGCTACTCTTTGTCGCCGTGCTTGGGCTTCTCATTGCGGTGGCTTCTCTTGTTGCAGAGCACGGGCTCTAGGCACGCGGGCTTCAGTAGTTGTGGCACGTGGGCTCAGTAGTTGTGGCACACGGGCTTAGTTGCTCCGTGGCATGTGGTATCTTCCCGGACCAGGGCTCGAACCCGTGTGCCCTGCATTGGCAGGCGGATTCTTAACCATTCTGCCACCAGAGAAGCCCTCCCCCCCCGATGCTGCTATTAGCCCCATTTTACACAGGAAACTGAGACACAGAATAGTTAAGAAACTTGCAGCTACTATGTGATATGAGTACTACTAAGTGGGTTAACAGATTCTTAACTTTAGAAGTCAGAGTGGTAAGGTTTGGGGCTGTCAGAGAGAGTTGGAAAGTGACCTAACTAAGGGCAGGGCAGACTGGTCTGGAGATGAGACCCAGATGACAAAGGGGATCTGGGAGGGAGTGATGAAGGTAAACAAGTTTGTCCCATGATGCCACTCCTCCTGACTGACTCTAGGAGGAGGTTCCTGATCACTGCAAACTGGAAGCGTGGAGCCCTGAGTGATGCTCCTTCGGGCAGCTTCCTGTGGGTCGGGTGAGCCAGGGCCCCCTCCCTGGGAATGCTTTCTTAGGCAGCTTGTGGGAGAAGAGCAGTTTCATCTAAACAAGACAGTGTCTTGACTTCTTTTATCCCACTGCTCTTGGGTGGGAGAATGCTCACATTTACACATTTCTGAGATGTTTTACGGTGACTCTCATTTGGAGATAATAATCACTTACTATGATTAATTAGGTACTTACTATGTTTTAAAGTTCTATGCTGAGCACTTGATGTATATTATTCCTTCAGTAAACACAAGAATCTTGTGATATAGCTACTAGCCTTGCTCTCCTTTTTCTGATGGACTAACTGAGCTCTAGATGGGTTACATAACTTGCCCAAAGTCACAGTGAGTGATGGACCTGAGATTTGAATCCTAACCATCTGGTACCAGAGGTTAATCCTCAATCACTCTGGTACAAGTGAGGAACGTATGTCTGCTGGGTTGAGGGGTAGTGCTTCCTGAGAAGTCTTTTAAACCCCCCCAAAATGACTGAATGTAGCAAAACAAAGTTGGAAGAGAGGTCTTGGGAGTGAACAGCCAAGGTGTTCCTTGACCACATTGATTTTGAAATGTCGGTAGACCAACTACCAAGATCAGGGAGCAACCTGAAGGTGGTGGACTTGAGGGAAACATGGGTTGGAAGGGGGAAATTTATATGAATAGAGAGAAAAAAATTATTGCTTTACTTACTTGTCTTCCACCACTAAGTATAAAAGTGACACTACTCAAATAGTACTCCCCCCCTTTTTTAAATAAATTTATCTACTTTATTTTTTATTTATTTTTGGCTGCATTGGGTCTTTGTTGCTGCACGCAGGCTTTCTCTAGTTGCAGTGAGCGGGGGCTACTCTTTGTTGCAGTGCGCGGGCTTCTCATTGCAGTGGTTTCTCTTGTTGCGGAGCACGGGCTCTAGGCACGCGGGCTTCAGTAGTTGTGGCTCCCAGGCTCTATAGTGCAGGCTCAGTAGTTGTGAGGCTTAGTTGCTCCATGGCATGTGGGATCTTCCCAGACCAAGGCTCAAACCCGTGTCCCCTGCATTGGCAGGTGGATTCTTAACCACTGTGCCACCAGGGAAGCCCTTTTCCCCCCTTTTAATTCCACTAAATGAACACCTAAAAAGCTGTCTACTTCCCCACCCTCCCCACAAGACAAGTAGTGGGATTATGAATACAGTTTGGTAAGGTATTTTAGTTTTCCATGATTTTTTAAAGAAAATAAATACGCAGGTTATTTTAAGAGGAAATCATTTAAATAAATGAGATAAGATTCTTTAGGCATCATATTTAACTGATTCCATTTCATCATTTAAAAAAGTATATTTTCTTTGTCTCTCATCTATTCCTATCCAAAGACATGGGTGGATAATCTGATCTCAGTTTTCTTAGGCTCCGTGATCTTGACAAAGTCATTTTTAATCGTATGTCTGACTTTCTCTAACTTGAAAATACCTAGACTCACAGGACGACTGAACTTCTGTGGAAGGGCCATGAGCTTCTCTGCCAAAAGGCCGTGAATAAGGAGATGGCCTCTTAGATAGATCTCAGTCCTTCATCTGTATTCTAAAAGAGTTTATTAACCTGTAAATCAATTTGTTTTCTTTTGATTCACCTGGTGGACAAGCAATCCCAGAATCTTTATTTCCTTTCTGTGTGCCTCCTGGAATATATAATTGAACAACCGTGTATCTCTGAGTGGAACCAAAAGGTTTGAGTGGCAGAGTTTATGGACGCCTCTCTTCAAATGCTATTCAGTGAGAGAGCAGGCATTGTGGTGGTACATCTGAGAGGTAAAAAGAAAGATCTAGTAAGTTCCAAAGCTGGAGATTTCAGAGCCAGCAACTTAATGAGACTCCTGTCTGTAACCTGGAGCAGGGGCAGCCAAGCCTTCAGGAAGGCTTTCTTGCACGGCAGCCTCACCCATGGAAGCACCACCACGCGACGACCACACTTTGTTGTCTGACCACGTGATGGGAACAGAAGCGTCAACACTTTGGGGTACATTGGCTCAGGTTGCTTCGTTTTTGGAGATGAGTATAAGGATGTGATGACTATTCATTTCCTATGACTGCTATAACAAATTACCACACACTTCGTGCCTTAAAACGACAGAAATGTAATCTCTCACAGTTCTGGAGACCAGACATCCAAAATCAAGGTGTCATCAGGGCTGCACCCCTTTTAGAGGCTCTAGGGGAAAATTAATCCTCCCCTCTTCCAGCTCCTGGTGATGCCTTGGCTTGCGGCTCCATCACTCCAATCTCTGCCTCTGTTTTCACATGGCCTTCTCCTCCTCTCTCTGCCTCTTTCCTCTGTGTGTCTCTTATAGGACACTTGTCATTGTATTTAGGGCCCACCCGGATCATCCAAAATGATTTCATCTTGAGATCCTTCATTTAATTACATCTGCAAAAACCCTTTTTCCAAATAACGTCATATCAGGGAGGAAAAATATCTTTTCCTTCTAAGTTCTTGGCTGGGATCCCTGTAACAAAAGACAGATTAACAAGAGAGAATCATTCACATTTATTTAATATAATATATTAAATATAAAATAATATAATATATATTATATATAATATGATATAATAAATATATATTAAATATAATATATATTATTATATATAATATGATATAATAAATATATATTAAATATATTTATTTAATATAAGTTTTACATGACACGGCAGCCTTTAATGAAACGAAGACCCAAAGAGACAGTTAAACCCGAGCGTCTGTGTACTAGGTTTAGTGACGAATGGAGAGTTGTGGGAAAATGTGATAGGACAAAAACGGGTCTGAGCTGAGAGTAGTAAACTGTGGGAAACTTAGCAGCCCTGTGCATTTAGATTCTTCTTGGCGTCTCTCCATCTTTAAGATAAAGGTGCATCTTTCCTCCATGTATAAGGAGGGCACCTCTCACATGAGGGTCTTGTGACCTGCCTCAGGGAAGATCAGAGAGTCCTTCCTGCACTTGCCATTTCTCAGATCCCTTTAGCCTAAAATATGCCAAGGTGCTATATTTAGGGGTAGCGTGTCCTGAACTCCATTATCTGCAGTCACAGGTTCTGGGGATTAGTACATGGACATGTCTGTTGGGGAAACACAATTCAACCCATTACACAGACTTTGATGTATTAAGAAGATAGTCTGACAAGGAGAGTAGGATGGTGAGGGTGGGTGAGACACTAGCCTCCCTGGCTGCTCTGGCCTTAGTCCAGGACTGAGGAAATGAGGAACTGGACGGGGGATGGAGCATGGGAGTAAAGCAGAGGAGGTGGAATCAGGAGACATTTGATGAAAGAATTAGCCAGAACTAGATCACTGCATGTGTGGTGAATAAGGGAAAGCTTTAATTTGGCACTAAAGCATGTTTCCCAAAAACGTGCGCTGTAGACTATACTGGGGCTTGGAATGTCAGTAGGTATTATGTGCGGGAAGTGGTTCTATAGACGGACGCCTCTGGGAAACACTGGATCAAACAGGGTTGAACCGGCTTCTCTGCAGTGCTTCTCTAAGCCTTTGGCGTGCTTATGTGCACTGTGGTTCCCTACAGGGAGCTTCTGGGGGACAGCCTTTCCCAAACTTATGGACTGTGGACCTGTTTTACCTAGATTATCTTGAAGAACAAATGATCCACACACCTCTAGAAAGTATTGCTCTTAGGCTCCCCATCCACTGAGACAGGGATGAGGGAGAAAAGAAAATGTGAAGGTTAGGAGGATGGAATTCTTTCTATAAGAATAGCCACAGAGACTGACAGCAGTTGGCAGAAGCCACTTGAAAGCTTGCACAGCCCTCTTTGACTTGAATAGTCTGTGGGACTATCCTGTGGTTTGGGTTCTTCTTTCTCTGGTACTTTCTTCTCCATAGAAGAAGCTTTCGCTTTAAGAGGAGGTGTGGCACATCAGTTTCAACCATTGTGACAACACTGATCCATTGGATGGCAATGCTCATGCTGCCTGGAGTAGGATGCCTGGAAGAGTGCTGCAAATGATTAGTGATGTCTGCCATGAGCACAGGAGGAGGTTGGGGATGAGATTTGAGCCCCTCTTGCTTTATACCCTGAAGAACTGCCTTTCCCACCCTGCCCCACCCTCCCTCTCCATGCGTGAAAGGGGCCATCCAAGAGCGCAACTGAAGCTCCCACCACCACAGTAATCCTGGACCCTCCTATCTTTAGCACTCCCTGCCCCATGTAGAGAAGAATGGTTGGTACCAATGACAGAAATATAGACATCAATTTTGCAATGAATAGTAAAAAAAAAAAAAAAAAAAGTGAATGTTTACTGAGCTCTTCATATGCATCAGACACCACATTAAGTGTTTTACATGCAATATCTCATTTCATTCTCACGACAGCCCTAAGGGATAGGTAACATCAATGATCAGATTTTATATATGGGAACACGAGACACATAGAAATTAAGTTACTTGCCCAAGGACGCATAGCTGGTGTGTCGTACAGCCAGAATTTGACTCCAAGCAGTCTAATGTTAAAACTAACGTTCATAACCACTAGATTTGAATTTAATTGTAGATGTTTTAGAGTTCAAATGTTGGTAAGACTTGCAGATGGAAATATGCAGAAGGCAGTGGAGGATATAGAATTGGATAAAGTCAGGCCTGGGCTTAGAGCCATCCGGGCAGATGGTGGTTGAAAATTGCCCATGGATACATTTATTCAAACTATGAGGTCAAGAGTTGGTTGTAAGATTTACAATGCAGAAGGGACTCCATGCAAAGATTTTATGTATTAAAATGTTTTTAATTTTCCCAAGCAATGAGTTAGAAATAACTGGCTACTGTTATCACAATCCATGGACAGAACGTTCCAACTGTGAGGAAACAGGACCCAGACACAGAAGTCTATATCCTAAATCATGCTGAAAAGTCAGAATCAGTTGGGAGTTTTGAGAAGCAGAGAAATCTCACTGGTCCCATAAGTGCAGTAGAAAACCATGGTCCTCAGTGAAAGCCAGTGAGGAGATCTGATAGACCACGGCTCTGCCTTGACATCTCACCACAGACTCAGTACCCTCCCCATTCCCTGGAGCCCCTAGGGCACAGCACTGCATCTCATTTTGTCTAGAAGCTCCTAACACCAGGCACAATGCAGACACCCAGGAAACAGTCGCTGAGCCGAGGAAATGAGAACCAACCATGTTCGGCTACATTCTGCTCCTGGACACATTATCCAATATTAAAGTGTTTTCACTGATCCATCACTACGCCATTGCAGATGCCTGAATTTGTCCACATGTACTGGGGACAAAGCCGCGATAAATTGCTACCTACTTGCCCTGAGTTTCGTTTTGTTCTGATTCATTGCCTACTTCAGAGACCTGCTAAAATCACAGTTTATGGACTCTACATCCTGGTGGTTCCCAGAGAGAAATGAACCTAGATTCCAGGGAGTGCAGATGTCTTCAAACTTGCAGCGAGCTTCCAGCCTCCCTGCAAAGGTCTCTTAAGCCCCTAAGTATTTCCTCTCTTAAATCACACATCACTGGCACAGGCAGAATATTTGTTAGGAGACAGTCGCTTAAAGGTCTACGGAGTAGACAGAAATGCTGTCGTTCTTGGCAATTTTATTGTATTGTTCTTAGGTTTAATTTAGTGATTCTTTTTTTAAAGTTGTTTGGTTTTTTTCTGTTCCTGAAAGAAACTCCTTCTTCAGTGCTGCATTTGAAACATGATGTTGAATCTCTCTTGGCATGTTTATGAGCTGGGTGAAGGACTCTATATGTGAAAGGGAGCTTAATATTTCACTTGTGCAAATGTCGTGACTTTTATCTGACACATTTCTAATTAGGTGATGTGAATCCCTACAGCCAGTGATATGGGTTACTGCATCGCTGTGGCACCCGGGGTACTGCCAAATTTTGATCTGGATGTAATGGATTTATTTTTGCTTCAGCCTACAATAGATTCTCTTATAGCGTCTGGCAGGTGGTGTGTTGAAGTGAACAGGTTATGGGATGTGGCGCAGAGTGAGGCACAGTTTTCTGCGCCACATCAGGTTAGCACATACGGAAAATGGCCGTTTATTGAAATATGCAAACGCTTCTCGTGAATATAAAAAAGCGTGTGGTCAGGGCAGCAAACAGTTTTTCTCGAATGGGGGGGGCGACGAAAGTGAATAATGTTACACAACTGTGGGAAGTTTTTGGAACTTCCTGAAGCCTTTGTTGTTGTTGTTGTTGTTGTTGTTGTTGTTGTTGTTGTCTTTGCGGTACGCGGGCCTCTCACTGTTGTGGCCTCTCCCGTTGTGGAGCACAAGCTCCGGACGCGCAGGCTCAGCGGCCATGGCTCATGGGCCCAGCCGCTCCGCGGCACGTGGGATCTTCCCGGACCGGGGCACGAACCCGTGTCCCCTGCATCGGCAGGCGGACTGCCAGCCACTGCGCCACCAGGGAAGCCCCACCTTTTTTTTTTTTATAACCAGTGTTCACCTTTAAAGTCCTTCAAGTGTACAGCCCAAAATTTGAGTACCTGAAATTGCTATAGGCACACACAAAAACGTTACAGACCACTGATCTATTCCCAATGACATCAATTAAGGCTCTGATACACACTCACACTCACACACACACTTCAGTTCACATTTATGATTCTTCTTTTGAATGTTATTCAACTTTTGCTGAATTTCTTCATGGACATTATTCCGATTTTGTTGATTTCCACCCATGTTTCTGTGTATACTATCATATTTTGCCTGAGATATCCTAGGTCCAAGCCTAGGAAAATTGCCTTAAGTAAGAATGAAGAATACCTTGAAATCTCTTGCTCTCAGATATGTACCCAACTTTCCAAAGTGATTATTACTGGAAACCACGAAAGTTGAAAATGGAGCACAGCTAACTTGGAAAATCCCCTCATCCCTCCACCTTTGCCATTGTCAGGGTCAGTGATTAGGATTCGAGGCAAGTGCTCCCGCCCATGTGTCGCGCGTGTCATTGTGGTAGACAGGGCTCCTTGACTCTGAGAGTTGTGGCCCTTAAGAACGTCAGGAGCTGCCACAGAGAGCGATTGTCAAGAACTTCCCGTTCCGGGCACCCCCTCGTGTCACGTAAGAGTGCTTGGCTCTGTGGGAAGCAGTGATATGAAGGAAAAGTATTTGGACTCAGCACCCAAACTGGGGTCCACTTCTTAATACTACTGCGACCTTGGCAGAGCTGTCTACTCTTGTGAGCCTCAGCCTTCTCATCTGGAAAGTGGAAATAAAACTCCTTTCTCTAGACAAATACTGTATGTTACCACTTATAAGTGGAATCTAAAAAGTAAACCAAACAAATGAACAGAACAGAACAGAAACAGACTGACAGAGAACAAACGAGTGGTTACCAGCGGGGAGAGGGAAGAAGAGAAGGGCAAGGTAGGGGTAGGGGATTAAGAGGTACAAACTACTATGTACAAACACTAGACAAGGATATATTGTACAGCACAGGGAATATAGCCAGTATTTTATGATGACTTTAAAGGGAGTATTATCTATAAAAATACTGACTCACTATGTTGTACACCTGAAACTAATATAATATTGTAAATCAACTATACTTCAACAAAAAAAGTCTTCTCCACAAATATTAGTAAAAAGCTTTGGCCATGTGAGTGGGTAACCTTACCTTGTTCTGTCTGCCAGGGACACAATTTGGATTCAACTGCTATTTATAAACTAGTGAGTTTTGTATTGTTGTACCTGATTCATGGCTAAAGTTTTGGAACAAAAACTATAGGGTGTCTGTGTCTGTCTGTGTGTTTATGCATGTCTATGGATATGTTATGTATATGTGATTTTTTACCTCCACAGGGTATTGCCAAAATTATTTATAAAAGAGCTCTCTACCTAATTGGCTTGAAGAAAAGTAAGCTTTAATATCAATCGTATATTTATGTAAAACTCAAACAGTTTCCTTTCATCTGCTAAAATGAGAAGATGAAACTTCATCTTGGATTATTGGTCTGTCCTACATGAGATGGTGAAAGGTTTTTCTTTACCTTCTAAGTAATCACCCAAGAAAGATTCCGTGTTTTATCAAAATGGTTTTCCTGTGCCTCATGTCTTCTTTAAGAGGTCTTCGATTATTTAAGAAAACTGAGTCTCCACTATTAAAAGAGCGAAGATTTTCACAACCAAGTAGCTTTCAAAAAATTCCTTTCTCCGTTGTTATTAAAAGTAAATAACATCATGTCTGTCAAGCGCCAGCATAGAGTAGGCAGTTGATAAACGTTCGTTTCCTCGCCTCCCTGCACCTCATAATTTAAGCAATAACTCCCTCTGCAGCTTCTGTTTCTGAAACTGAAATATCTGAGCATTAACTGGTGGGATGATGAGACAGGCTTCTTCAGTGAATTCCTCAGATTTCCTGGATGGACTGAGATGAAGCAAAGGCAGGGGGAAATCTAGATATAAAACAGACATGAAAGAAGTCTGGGCTATCCAGGGTCACCTTACTACAAATATACATCACATGCTTTTACAACACGGGTAACGGCGATGAACCCTCCCCTTCAGAAGATCCTGACTGCTATAGGCCAGACCTGTGATCCTTCTCTCTTGGGCCCACAGCCAGGTCATATTTCCTAGCCTTCCTGCAGTTGGATGTGGCCAGTGGAAGGTGAGAATCCTCCACTTTCTCCCCTCCCCGTCCGCCAGGTGGATGTCGATGTCCAGGGTGACCCTGAACGGCACGTGCTGAATCAGGCAGAGCCTCGGGCAGCCTGGATTTCTTAAGCGGCCACGTAGAGCAGAGCACCGCCTGCCCTACCATCTGTCCCACCATCTGGACTTTACCCAAATAAGAAATAAACTCTTAATGAAGCCATTAAAACCTCAAGGTTTATCTGTTACAGCAGCTACCACTACCTTAACTAATGAACCTGGTAAAACACGAGGTGAATTTTTTAAACTTTCTCCTTGTGCTAGCACTTGACACTTTTCTGAAGATGACTGCGCCATTTTGTATTTTGTTACTATGGGAAAACAAATTTCATGATTGCTTAAAAACTAACTATGTGGTCTATCTATTCAAAAATATGCTGTGTATATTGATCAGAAGAAGTATGGCACAGGGTTCTCTGTCAGCAAGAAGTCCATTTGATTTTTTTTTTTGCCTAACAGTTTCCGCTGAAAGCCAGGGTTAGTGATTAACTACTTTTATTGTGTTTTAAATTAGATTAAACATTCCTGATGCCAGGTGCTGGGCTGACAAGGGAGAGCTCAGTAAAACAGGAGAAATAGAAGTGATTATTAGAAATTCAGAAATTAGAAAACTAAAGACATTTCTCAGGTATTCTCTATACTTGTATGTTTTCTTAAACAAACTATACTGAAAATAATTGTACCTTTCCCAGTCTTCAGCTTCATCAACCGTAAAATGAGGGATACTTAATCCATGGGATTTGAGGATTAAATGCGGCTCATGTCTCCCTCCCCGCCTAATGCCTGGCACAATAAACGTTAAATAACACACACAGTAACTGTTGAAACCTTGACCTCTTTCTTAATGATTTGGTTTATTGGATTTTGCTTTGGAATTATGCTTAAGAACACGAGTTACACCCTCAGAGACTTGTAAACTCTCTGGCTGCTTACCTCAACGTCAGTTGGTGCTAAATAGCAGTGGTTTTCGTTACGGTATCTACTTTTACAATTTATATTGGCTTCTTCTTACTACTTTTTACTGGTAGCTACAGCCTTGAAGTTACCTTCGTCAAATCCTTTTTATGGGAAGAAGAAAATAAAACACCCCGGTAGAAATTATTACTAAAAAATGAACGAGCTCTATATCCAAGCTGGGGGAGATACCCCAGGCAGAGCCGATTACCAGCCTTCAGAGGGCTGTTTCAACGGCTTGGGGGTCCATTACCTTCAACGCCAAGATTGTTGCTGGTTCCAGCAGGTTGAGGTTAACAGAAGTCAGAACTCCCTGCCTAGGTATGGCCTTGCTGCACTTTCAGCTTTTATGTCGGGAGGAAGGAGAGAGGAAAGAGAGGTAAAATGTGAAATAAGATTGGGGATTGAAGGTGGAAAGCTGGTGGAGGGTAAGAAGTAACTTTGGTTGCTCTTCTGTGTACACATCAAAAGTTTGAGAAACCCAGCCCTTAAAGCACCAGTTCTGAGTTACATTCTCACCAGCCTTATGTCGGACTACCCGCTTTTCTGAACTCTTGCCAATAGTGGGTATTACCATTCACAGAAACTCTTTTCCGGTGTATCAGGTGAACGTGGTATGATGTTATTTGGTTTCGTAATTCTTTGGTCACCCCTGATGTTCAATTGCTTTTCATCTTCCATTTTCGTATTGCATTTGTATATCTTCATTTGTGAGTTTACTATTTCATGGTCTTTCCCATTTTTATTGTTATAGTCACCATTTTTTTTCTAAATGAAGATAATTTTGTTTTTCTTACTACATTTATTCCTCTGCTGCTCATTGTAGGAAAAAATAACTAAAAATTTTAAAAACAAGAATGTGATTTATCTTTTATGTTTGCCCCAAACAGAATTAAGGATGCCATATTATGGTCTACTTTTTAAAAACAGCTTTATTAACAGTAATGCACATATACTAGTCACTCATTTAAAGTATATAATGCCATATTTTTAGTATATTCAGAGTCATACAACCATCACCACAATCTAGTTTTTAGAAATTTTCATCACCCCAAAAACAAATACTACCCATTTCTTCTCACCCTCCTCAGGCCTAAGAAACTACTAATATACTTTCTGTCTCTATAAATTTGCCTATCCTACACATTTTATATTAATGGAATCAGTTAATAAGTGGACTTTTGTGACTGGGTTCTTTTACTTAACATAATATTTTCGAGGGCCATCATGTTGTAGCATGTATTAGCATTTCATCTCTTTATTGCCAAATACTATGATATTGTTTGGGTATTTTTATTCATTCATCAGGTGATAAACATTTGAGTTGTTTCCACACTTTGGCTATTATGAATAATGCTGCTGTGAGCATCGATCCAATGAAAGCATTGTGTGGACATATGTTTTCACTTCTCTTAGGTGTATAACTAGGATTGGAATTGCTGGATCATGTGGTAATTCTACATTTAACTTTATAGTGCAGCTGCCAGATTGTTTTCCAAAGCAGCCGCACCATTTTACATTTACCTCCAGTAGTGTGTGAGGGTTTTGATTTTTCCACATCCTCACCGCCATTTGTTATTACCTGTATTTCTGATTAGCTGGTAAGAAGGGGTGTCTTATTGTAGTTTTGATTTGCATTTCCCTGATGACTAATGATGTTGACCATCTTTTCATGTGCTTATTGGCCATTTGTATATTTTGGGGGGGGGAAATGTCTGTTCAAGTCCTTTGCCTACTTTATAATTGGGTTGTGTTTTTTTTGTTATTAAGTTTAGGAATATTTTATATATTCTGGATATAAGTCCCGTATCAGATATATGATTTGTAAATATTTTCACCCAACCTGTGGTTTGTGTTTATCGTGAGCAGCACAAAAGTCTTCAATTTCAATGAAGTCTCACTTATTTCCTCCTTTGTCACTTGTGTTTTTGGTGTCTTATCTAAGAAACTGTCACCTAACCCAAGGTCATGAAGTTGCTCCTATGTTTCTTCTAGGAGTTTTACAGTTTTAGCGCTTACATTTAGATCTATATATTAGTGTCTATGGCTGCTGTAAACTAACACAAACAGGAGCTCAAAATAACACAAACTGATTTTCATACAGTTCTGGAGGTCAGAAGTCTGAAATGGGTCTCACTAGGCTAAAATCAAGGTGTTAGCAGGCTGCATTCCTTGTGGAGGTGCTAGAGAAGAATTCCTATTTTGTTGCCTTTTCCACCGTCTAGAGACTGTCCACATTCATTGGCTCATGGCTCCCTTTTATCTTCAAAGCCAGCAATGGCAAGTTGAGTTCTTCTCACACCAAATTACAGTCAGCCCTCAGTATCCACTGGTTCTGCATCTGTGAATTCAACCAACTGAAGATAGAAAATATTTGGGGAAAAAAATTCCAGAAAGTTCCAAAAAAGCAAAACTGGAATTTGCCACATGCCAGTAACTATTTACATAGCATTTACATTGTATTAGGTGTTATAAGTAATCCAGAGATGATTTAAAGTATACAGGAGGATGTGCATAGGTTATATGCAAATACTATGCCATTTTATATGAGGGACTTGTGCATCCACAGATTTTGGTGTCCACGGGGTTCTGGAACCAGTCCTCCCAGGATACCGAGGGAAGGACAACTGTACTCTTGATTTCCTCTTCTGCCTCACTTTTCCACATTTAAGGAACTTTATGATTACACTGGGCCCACCTGGATAGTCAAGATACTATTCCTATTTTAAAGTAATCTGATTAGCCACCTTAATTCCATTTGTTATCTTAATTACCCTCTGCCATGTAATGCAACGTATTCGAAGATTCTGAAGATTAGAACATGGACATCTTTGAGGGACTATTATTCTGCCTGTCATAGACTGTAATCCATCTTGGGTTAATTTTTGTGTGTGGTGTGTGGTAGAGGTCCAGCTTCAATCTTCTGCCTGTGGACATCCAGTTATCCCAGCACTATTTGTTGAGAAGACTCTTCTTCCATTTAAGTGGCCTACTTTTGTCTTCAAACAATAGAATATCAAAATGTACCCATATCAATAAATATATGACATAGTTACTTTAAATGATTGGATGGGATTTCACTTTTTGGATATACCTTACTTTATTTAGCAACTTTGCTATTGGACATTGCTTTTGGCCTTTCCCTATTAAAATAGACATTATCTGATTTATGGGTTTTTAAAAATATATTATGGACACAAACCCTTTTCCTTTATAGATGTTGTAAATTACCTTTGAAATTGGTCACTTCTTTTCACCATCCTGGTTTAAGCTCTTATCCCTTTCAGCTGGACTCCAGCCAGAATCTTCTCACTGGTCTCCCAGCCTCCACTGTTGCCTCTCTTCAGCCCTTTCTCTATAAACAGAGTAACCTTTGCAAAATGCAATTCTAGTCATGTAACTGCTGCCTCTGCTTTTAAAACAGATTCTCATTAAAAAAAGGATGGAACTCTTTATTGTGGCTCCTCCCTTTGTCTTCAGCCTAATCTGATGCTGTGCTCCCACTCGCCCACTCTCTCTGCATCCACACCTGCTTCCTCTCAGGTCCTTGTGAAAGCCATTGTTGCTCCTGTCACAAGCCAATCTCCCTAATGAGGACAAGCCTCTTATATCACCACATATCTTTTCTTTGCAGCCCTTTTCACGTTGCAATTTTTAATTTACTTATTGGGTTTCATTAATGTTGGCCTCCTGCACCAGACAGCAAGCTCCACAAAGATAGGAACTGAGTCTGCTTTTGCTGATCCCTGTCTCTCCAAGTCCCAACACATGATAAGTACTGATATTTTAAGTTATTTACTAGTGAAATACATTTTCTACTGTGTATTTGACTTTAAATTATGTTAATGGTATGTACATTTTTGATTTACAAAATCTTAAAAGTACATATAAATCTTTCTTCTATGATTCCTGCCTTTGTTAGAACTATGCTTAAAAGTCCTCCCCCACTCCAATACAGAAATATTGACCTTTTTTTTTTTTTTTTACTGCTTTCAAACTTCTGTTGTTTGCATTAAAATCTTCAATCTACCTGCAGTTTATTTTTAGCATATGGTATAATTTATGGAAATAACTATTTACTTCCCAAATAGCCATTTTCCTAACACTTTTCCATCCTTTCCTTGCAGATCTGTAGTGATTCATTGCTTGCACCCTAAATCCTTTTCCATGTTTAGTTATGTAAATAATGTCTATTCTTACACTGGTAGTATTTGCCACTGTTTTCATTATTATAACTTTATGCTATGTTTTAGTATCTGACAGTCACATTTTCTAAGAAAATATGTTTTTAATAAAATAATACTTTCAAGTTATACAATTTGAATTCAGGTTACTAGACAGCGAACTGTTGGGTAGAGCAACACAAATCCTTGAGCCCCACCCCCAGAGTCTCTGAGTCAGTAGGTCTGGAGTGGGGCCCAAGTATTTACATCTCTAGCAAGTTTCCTGATGATGGTGATGCTGCTGGTCCAGGGACCACAATTTGAGAACCTCTGCCTTAGGGTAAATAATTGAAATAAAGAATGTGGTCAACATGAGAATGGTCTTGATGTCTGCATTCATTCGCTGGTGTCCTCTCAGACTTAGGATGAGCCTACCCCCTGTACTTTGTGTGAGCATCTCCCTGACCGTGTCTCTGGCCCTGCTCCTGCCTCAAATTCAAAGGCGAGCCAAGAAGCATAGCCCTCCTTTCAGGGACCCTGCAAGGCGCTCAGCCGAATAGCACAGGTGCCCTACTGGTTACAAGAGTCAGGCTTTGGCCCCTCATAAGCAGAAACTAGAGAAAGGGAAGGACCTGTGACTCCCTTTGCTGGGGAGCTTCTCATGATTTTCCTTATGTTTAAGGGGAATAGAGCTGAGAACTCCCCTTTGCTTTCCGCATTCCCACTTCCTTGGCTATTTAATGGCTCCATGGTCCACACAAAGGGAGAGTTAATTACTGACATCTGCTCCCGGACCAATAGCCAACTTCTTGACAAAGATTTTGTTTCCACCTAGTCCATACAATGTAAGCATATTTAAGGAAATCAAAGTAGTTTGACCTGTTTAGCCGTATAGTATATATACCTCTGTGGAGAAAGTGGCATCTTACTTCTTCCTTCATAAAGGGATGGACATTCTTTGCAGGAAATAAAATGGCCTTAAAGGTGCTATTTGCATGTTTTCCCTGTTTTTTGTTACTCCTATTTCTCCCACTCACTTATATTTTGCCTATCTAGGTCACACAAAAGTTAGGTTGGAAATTGTCTCCATTTCCTGGAGGGATTCAGTTTCTGGAAATTTCTCCTTTTCATTTTTTACTTCGTAGTATCTAAAATGTGCCATTAGAAGACCTCTCCTCCCATCACAAGCAGACGAGAGTTTCCTATAGGACACTTTCTTGCATTCATTCCCTACTTCAATGCACACTGAATGAGGCAACGTGTGGAGCCATGGGAACACAGAAAGATACATCTCCTGTCATCAAGGCCTCACTCTCGACTGATGAAGGCAGATACATTAGCTAACAATTACAATAAATATTGCACTGGAGGAAATCAGAGGATGCCTGGGGACAAAGGCCCAGGGCACTGCCCTCAGCTTGATGGGGAGCCCGTCAAGGCATAACTCCCAGGAAGGGTGACATTTAAGTGAATCATTGATGGAGGGGGTTTGTGTGTGTATTTATTTATTTCTATTATTAACTGTTATTATTACCTCATTTTTATTTACTTTTGGAATAGCAATACACTCGCATGTTTGACAATTCAGTTAATATGAAAGGGATATAGAAGTGCTGCCCCATAGAAATACGTGATTTAAAATTTTTCTAGTAGCTGCATTTTAAAAAGCAAAACAAAACAAGTTGTGTAATACCATACTTTATTTAAACCAACATATATGAAATTATCATTCCAACATCTAATCAGCAAAAAAACATATTAGTGAGATATCTTACATTCTTTTTTCATACCAGGTCTTCCCACTGGACAAAGTATAGTTTACATTTATAACACATCACAATTTGGAAAAGCCACATTTCAAGGGCTCAATAACCACACGTGACTAAGTGGCTACAGTCATAAGTTTCAACCCCATTTCTGCCCTGAAGCTACTGAGTTCCCCTCCCTAGAAGCAGGCACTGTGGGCAGCCTCAGGTGTATTCTTCTGCAGATAGTTATTATGTCTACCAGCAATTATAAACACATATTCACAAATAATAGGATAATAATTACACAGTTGTGCATCCTACTTTTTTTCACTGAGTAAATCTTGAAGATGTTTCATTATATGGGACACAAGCTCAATCTCTTTCCTGCTGCCGAGTATCCTATTTTTCATTTAGTCCTTATCGATGGGCATGTAGGTGGTTTCCAGTATTCGGTGCTTATTTGAGCTGGATTTTCAGAGGCAGAGGGCAACAGGTACTAACCCACTGAGGATGAGGGAATGATATTCTAGAGAGACTGTCATGAAGGAAGGCACGGGGCACAAGGACACATGGCATTTAGGGATAATTTCTTGTGGCTCAAGACATCTGGACAGTGGAGTGTGTGTGAACAGAAAAGAGGATGAGGAAGCTGGAAGGGCAGGAAGAGACCAGATTATAAACAGCCTCGCCAGTGTCATATTAAGGAGTTTGGACTTCATCCATAATGGAGAGTAATCAAAAGGTTTTCAGAAGCAGGGAAGAATTAATAGATGATTGAATTAATAAATAAATGGGGCAGGAGGGAGCAATCTTCCATACGGATGAATTCTGATTAATAGATGTAGATGGGAAACAGAAAATAGCCATTTAGAGGACTACAGTAATAACTGCTGCAGGCAAGATCTACCTATGAATATTCAAATTAGTGGATGAAACTTTGAGAAACAGAATACTTGCATAGCCTCAAAGTATTTCCCCCAAAATATGTATTAATTATTGTGATGGTTTTAACATATGTCCAAATATTCTTTGATACTCCCTCTCCAGGAAGTGGAGCTTAATTCCACTGGACTTGCTCACTCACTTCTAATGAATAAGGTATGGAAAAGGAAAAATACTAACTTTACAGTGGACAAACCTGGCAGACACCACCTCAACCAAGTGATCAAGGTCAACATCACCAGGCATGTTGATATAGGGTGCCCCTGACAAATGTGAGGAGGAGGGTACTTCACCTCTGTGGTATACTTCCTCAAAACCCATAACCAGGTCTAATTATGAGAAAACATCAGATAAACCCAAATTGAGGGACATTCTACAAAAAAGCTAATCAATATTCTTCAAAAGTGTCAAGGTCATAAAAAACAAAGACTGAGAAACTGTCACCTACCAGAAAAGACCAAAGAGATGTGGAATCCTGGGATGGGCTCCTGAAACGTTCAAAGGACATTGGGGGAAAACTGGGGAAATATGACTGAAGTCTTTATTTTAGTTAATATCATTGTACCAGTGTGAATGTCTTAGTTTTCGTAAAGGTACCATAGCCGTTTAAGATGTTAACATTAGAAGGAGCTGGGTGAAGATATACCATGATACTCTGTGCTATCTTTGCAAACGTTCTATAAATATAAAATTATTTCAAAATAAAAGTTTAAAAAAAAAGAATCAGGGGAGTGACATGATTAGATTCACATTTTAGAAGAATCCCAGTGGTTGCAGTGGGGAAGGAGTTTGGAAGGGGAAAGACTAGAGTAGGGAGGTTACAAGGTCTTGCTACAAAAAGTCAGGAAGGGATAGTGGAGGCCCAAATGGGGGCAGAAGCATCAGGAATCTGGGGCAATGGACAGATTGGAGAGAGCTCTAGAAGGAAACGCAATCAGATCTGGTGATGGTTTGGTAAGGAAGTACGAGAACTCAAGATAACACCCAGGGGCTTCCCTGGTGCAATGGGGAGCGATGGGGAGCGGCGGATTAAGCTTCGCTCGCTAGCCCGCTGCTCATCTCCTGCTGGGCAGCCCGGTTCCTAACTGGGGGTTGGGGACCCCTGATCTATACAGTGGAATATTATTCAACCTTAAAAAGGAATGAAGTTCTGATGCATCCTACAACAGGGATGAAACTTGAAAATATCATGCTAAGTAAAATGTCAGCTACGAAAGGACAAATATGTGATTCCACTTAGTTGAGCAGCCGAGAGCAGGCCACTTCATAAAGACAGAAAGGTGAATAAAGGTTACCCGGAGTCGGGAGGAGGGAGAATCGAGGAGTTATTATTTAATGAATACAGAGTTTCTGTTTGGGATGATGAAGAAGTTCTGGAAACGGATAGTGGTGATGGTGGTACAACATTGTGAATACACTAAAATGCCTCTGAATTATACACTTAAAAATGGTTAAAGTGGTAACATTTTATACTGTGTGTATTTTACCACAATATTAAAAAAAAAAAATAGAAGGCCATGGTTAATGCTGCAAAGAAGCCAAATAAGATAAGCTCTGAAGAATTATCCTTTGCAGTCTGTGCCATGGAGGCCATTGGTGTTATTTCCAGAGCCCTTGCGGTGGAGAAAAGGTGTTAAAGATCAGATTGCAGTGGGTTGAAGGACGATTGGGAAGCGTGTGGACCAGGCATTGGCAAACTCTGGCCAAATCTGGCCCGCTACCTGTTTCTGTAAATAAAGTTGTCCCGGAACACAGCCCACCCCTTCCCGTATGTATTGCCTTCGGTTGCTCTTGTGCTACCCCAGCAGAGCTGAGTAGCTGCCACAGAACGCATGTGATCTGCAAAGCTGCAAATATTTATTATCTGGCCCTTTACAGAAAGCTCCCCAACCCCCGGACTAGACAAGACCCCTGGTCTTTCAAGAAGTTTGGTTTTCTTAGACAATTCCTGCGTTTCTGGTGAGGTTATTGAGTAGATGACAGTGCCCCTTCAGTCACCTAGCGTAACAGACCCCATGCTAAGCAATAATAGTAATGAATAAGAAAGAGAAAGCAGAGGAGGAAGGGGAAGAGAAGAAGTTCATTCCTTCCTTTCTCTAACGAGATATTATCTTCACCATTACCTTCTGTCTCTTACAGCCCTGGAAAAAGGGATTGAAAGTCCCTTCACCCAACCGCCAAAAAAACTCCCCACTAGTAAATTGTCACATGACTGGTGATAATAAACGTTCTGAAGTGGCTACAAACTGCAGTTTCGTTTAAAGTTTCCTCATTAATGCAAGAAGGTGCCCACTACCTGAGGTTTTTCAAGTGTTTATTAATTTACTTTCTGGCACTGAGTGCCAATACTTATTCAGATCAAAGAGAAAGCCGATGTCTTTAGCACTTACTGTGTATCCGGAACTATGCCAAGTTTTGTGCCTAGGTGACCTCACTGATAATCATCAAAACCCCGCAGATGGCCTTTCCCCATTTGACTTGTGGAACGGCTGAGGCTCACTGTAAGCTTTAGCATGACCTGCTCCCCAGCCTGCTCCTGTGCTCCCTCTGTCCATAAGCCCCACTTTGATGGTCAATGTGATTCTGCCCAGAGGTATGGCTCTAAAACCATCCTGCTTTCATGCACTCTGCCAGTGTCATCTAATACCTGGGTTTCACTTGTTCCCACCTTACCATTTATTTTTATATCGTCTGCAATAATTCCTCAAGCTCTTGGTTAGACACAGAGACCCAGTGAGGCGGCAGGAGGGGGTTATAGTGGCTTCCTCAGTTCCCATCTATTCATGTCCTGGTGATCGGCACGTAAACACATAGCAGTCAAACGCATAGTGGGACTTCTTTCCTCTTCGAGGCTGCCCTTGATAGCACAGCCTGTGACTGCCTAGATTTCTGCTGCCATCAAATCAGAACTAAAAGGGAACTCGGAGGTCATCGACCCAACCCTTGACTGTACCACTGAGAAAACCAGCCGAGGAGCAGAGAGGGTTAGCAACTTATCCAGGCACACACAGCTTGTCAGTAGCAGATCCTGGACTAGGAAGGCCCCAGTTGTTCCAGCTCCCAGCCTAGGGCTTATCCTGCTTCAGTTCACTGCCTCCTGCCTGCCTCAGTTGATGAAGCAGGGGCCGTCTGCCTGCCTGTGGAGTGCTTACCTTGGAGCCCTTTTCATGAATGAGACCAGATGCGGAACTCCACATTGATCATTTCTGTCCCTCCCCTTTCTGCTTTCGGTTAAAGGCAGCCCCCCAGCTCCCAGCTGGCTCCTGTCCCCTCCCCCAGCTGGGAGAAGTTATTACATGAAGAGATCAGCTTACCAGTTTTCTTCCGAGCAGAGGCTGAGCTCGGAGCTCCGGGTAGTACAGTGAGGGAGAGCCGAGGGAAGCAGCGCGGTGCCTAGCGGAACTCCGGGGCTGGAATCCCGAGACACAAGTGCATCTGCTAGCTGTTAGCACTTGGCAGACGGACTTCTCCTCTAGGGTAGTTCTAACGTTGGGTAATAATGTTTGTCAGCTACCTGATATTAACATTGCTCCACGTTCAAACAGCAGTGTTAGCAAGACCTGGGGGAGAGGTAAGCCAAATAAAATATCTTGTCAGAAGTTGTATTTTCGTCAGCATTATATTTCCTCTTCTATCTACCAAGAGGGATCAAGGAAGGGGTTTTTATGGTGTGTAGTCATGCTTGATTTTGCTTTTTTAGGCTTGCCTTGCCTTTTCTTACAGGAAGACTTCTTTTCTTCTTGAAAAATCCTGTAATTTCTAAAATCTTCTTCTGGTACAGCTGCCGCACCAGGGCATTGGCATGGTCTTGGTGACAGATGCCTGGAGCATGTACGTTTCTAGTTCTGCTGTTGCAAAAAAAAAAAAAAATGTACATGTCAGATTCCAGTAGAGACTATTACCTGTTGCGAATTTTTCCCCAGTATTGCATATGCATGCTAGAGGGTGCATACTAGAGGAATTGCTTTTCTTTGCTGCTTTTGCATTACATTTTCCTCCTTTTTTGCTTTGATGTGCTTGGGAAAAAAACTGTGTTTAACTTTGTATCATAGGTTTGAAGAAGGGTAGTGATACATAACAGGGCTCAGAGTGTCCCAGCTCTACTGATCTACCATAGAAGGGAGGCATGTTTAAGACCCATGAAGATGATTTATTCTTATTGGTTTAGCTCATATGTTTGCTGGATACATTTTTGAACATCATAAATGCCTGTAGGAGCCAGTCTTTGACACAGCGATTGGAAGGGATGATCATATGGGCTGGAGAGGGAAGCATGTAGGTGTATCCACCCTCACCTGCAAATAAGCCTGCAACAAATTTACCTCGTCCACTGCTTTTACTCCTTATTCTGATGAAAAGTCTTGGAGACTGATGGCTGAGTAATGAAAGGACAGCCTTTTGCCTGAATCTATCTTCCTCTTTGAAAAGCCAAGTGAAAAGTGTATCTCCTAGAAAGGCCACTGGGCCACTTCACAGCTCTGCCTTTTGTTAGCATTGTGGGGATGGAGCAGGCTCTGAAAGCCTCCTGTAATGACTTTCCCTTTTCTAAGAGGAGTGGGAGTGAGCTGCTCCCAAATCCGGGCTGCAAGGCAAGCTATGGTTGCAGCAGGCTCTTTACTCTGTTCAAAGCAGACATGGTACAGAGGCGTGCAGCAATGGGTCATTTGTTCTAGGCTTTTAGCCTATTAGTTACCCATGTCTTCTGCTCTGCAGATATTTTCTGGGCCTGTTGGGTGGGGGGAGGTGGGGTCTTGAATGGGAGCTGGAGGAACTGAATGGGTTAGTGATGCGGAGGCAGAAAGCAGACCATTACCCTCTAGTTGCAGTTGAAGTTCGCAACTTCCCTGTTGATTTTTTAGTGGAGTAAATGACAAATGGGCCGGCCTGACTCAGCCTGGAGCACTTAAGCATGTGAGAGGAGAGCTCATATGGAAAATATTTCTATCACCGCTGCATACGCATATGGTCTGGGGAGACCCCCATACAGAGCAAATCACAGCGCTCCAACAGCCCCTCAGTGGCGTGCCAATTACTCTTATTAACAGCGGGGCCAAGGGCAGGCTCCAGTTACCTGCACACAGCTGGCTCCCAGGGAAGGCCACTCTGCAATGCGTGTGCTTCAAGCCTTGTGTCACATGCGGTGAGGCCAGTGGCTCTGTTTCACGTTACAGTCAGCACAGCAGATGAAAACTTCAAGGGGATTACACGGGCTCATCCAAATCTTGACTGTTCAGGCGGCACTTAGCACTCAGGAGAGGAAGGCAGAACTTCTGTCTTTTGAATTAAAGTGTGTGTGTGTGTGTGTGTGTGTGTGTGTGTGTGTGTGTGTGTGTGCGCTTAATACTCAGAAAAGCCAATCAGAGGTGATGAATGCCTGCTGTCTCTTCCTTTGTTCTACCCTGCTATGCTAAATAAAGACCCTCCTGTGCCTTTTCCTCTTTTCTTTCTAGCTTACCTTCCTTCTGTGTGTGTGTGTGTGTGTGTGTGTGTGTGTGTGTGTGTGTGTGTGCGCCGCTGCAAAGCCTTGGTTCCATAACTACTCTGCTCCTAGAAAACTGTACAATTAAGATTCCTTTCCCCTTGTTGGAAATGAAACGATGAGGAAGAACATGAGTATGAACTGCTCCCCTTCCCTCCTTAAAAAGAATGTCGTTTATATGGAGCTTTGGAGAATGTGGCATTTCTTTATAAGAGCCTCTTTTTTTATAACCAGGTTACTTACAAAATGCACCCGTAAACATGTGGTGTCACCCAGATTTTCATTTTCTCGGCCAGCCGGTTTTCTTGCAGGTTTTAATTACCTTCCCTTTAGATGTTTATGAAAACACATGAGGAAAAAGAAGGAAGGGGAAGAGAGTGTCATACACCTCGTGGTGTTTGGCTGGCTGTGTTCTCAGTGTGGATGGACGCCAAGCAGCAAACTCTGACCAGGAGCTCACAGACTCGGTTTTCTAGGGTGTGAGGTCCTTCCAGATAACCAGGGGCTGACAGGTGGTGGGAAGAAGGGGTGAGATTCAAAGCAAATCTTATTTAGCGTCCTGTTGCTGGCACTGTTGCATTGGTGACTGTCAACCACGGACAGAACAACCCAGTATGGGGTCGGTGCATGGGTTGGAGAACAAACACAGAGAACGACCGTTCCCTCTTTCATTTTCTGGTTGCAGGAGCATTAAACTAAGAACGCTGAGGCCCCTAGAATGCTTTTGCCGTTGTCACAATAGGACAGCATTGGTGTTCACTTGTGCAGACTGTGTGCATCCCTTGAAAGAATGTAAAGGGCCGTGAATCAGGCTGGACCTTGGGTGCATTTTTCAGTGTGGGAAGCGTGCCAGGATCCAGTTTCTTTGCAGGATGCAAGAGAATGGTGTGTGGGGATGTGTATGTACGTTTCCTGAACTTGGACTTACCTTCTCAGATAAGACCAATGCGATACAGTTATATGTGCAGAGGGGGTGGCAGAGGCAACTGGAAACCTGTATAGTTGGTACACTGTGGTGAGACAGATTCCAAGAAGTGAGCCAAAAAGACGTTTATTTTAATTTTGATGAAGCAATTTGGCAAAACGTATCAAAGTTAAAAATAAATATCTCAGCTGCTAACAGGTACGGGCTATCTTTTGTGGTGATGAAAATGTTTCCGAGTTAGTGGTAACGGTTGCACAATCTTGTGATTGTACTGAATCGTACCTTTTAAAAGAGCAAATTTGATGGCATGTGAATAATATCTCAACTTATTTAATTAAAAATAAGAAGTATCTCTTTGACGCAGCTTTTCCATTTCTAATACTTTATCAAATAGATCTACTCTGAATGTGCAAAATGCCCTCTAAACCATTTTCCACTGTGTAGCTGTTACAACAACCTAAATGCCCGTCAGTGGGGGACAGATGCACCCAAAGTCCAGCCTGACTCTCAGTCCTTTACATTCTTTCAGGGGATGCACACAGCCTGTGCAAGTGGACACCAATGCTGTCCTATTGTGACAAGGGCAAGGGCATTCTAGGGACCTAGAGTGGACCTAGCATTAAACCTCTTAGTTTAATGCTCCTGCGGCCAGAAAATGAAAGAAGGAATAGCCCTTCTCTGTTTGTTTTCAAACCCGTGCACCGACCCCATACTGGGTTGTTCTGTCCTTGGTTGACAATCATCACCAAGGTGTTCAGAAAGAATGGGGTAGCTCTTCGCGCACTGATACGAAATGACCACCAGGATATGTAGTTAGGTAAGAAAAGAACAACGTGTATAAAATGCTACGATTTTTGTGAAATGTGTTAACATATTTGTCCATCCTCTCTCTGGAAGGATATATGAGAAAATGAGGGGGAAAATAGAGTGGCTGGGGAAGGAGAGCCGGTGAGACTTATAATTTACTATATACCTTTGGTACCTTTTGAATTGTGTACAGTGAGCATGTCTTATCAGTTAAAAAATAATAATAAAATGCTTGATGTAATAATAAATCACTTAGTAATAAAATATGTGATATAATAGATAACATCCTCAACAATTGCTCATAGCAGGTGTCAAGGTGAAGTGTTTATGGCTTAATAGGCTTAACACAAGTTCAGCTCAATGAAGTGATTCCTTGAGGGCTAAAATGATGTTCTTTACATGGCGCATTCATTCAGTTAACACCTACTTAAAACCCCTGTTTTCTCATTTTACAATGAGGATAACAACAGTAGCTATTTTAAGGGTGGTTGGAAGGATTACCACCAACCAACAGACTCACAGATATGGAGGACAGACTAGTGGTTACCAGTGGGGAGAAAGAATGGAGAGGGGCAAGATAGAGGCATAGGATTTAGAGGTTCCAACTACTATGCCTAAATAAATAAGCTATAGGGATATATTGTAGAGCACAGGGAATGTAGCCTATAACTATAAATGGGGTATAACCTTAAAAAATTGTGAATTACTGTGTTGTACACCTGAAATTTATATAATATTGTAAATCAACTAGACCTCAATTTAAAAAAAAAGATTTTTAAAATGTGATAATAGGGCTTCCCTGGTGGCGCAGTGGTTGAGAGCCCGCCTGCCGATGCAGGGGACACGGGTTCGTGCGCCGGTCCGGGAGGATCCCACATGCCGTGGAGCGTCTGGGCCCGTGAGCCGTGGCCGCTGAGCCTGCGCGTCCGGAGCCTGTGCTCCGCAACGGGAGAGGCCCCAGCAGTGAGAGGCCCGCGTACCACAAAAAAAACAAAGAAAACAAAACAAACAAACAAAAATTGTGATAATATGTGTAGAGCTCTTAGCTTGGTGTGTCAGGCACAGAGTAAACAGCACTTATTGGCTATTACTACAATTACTATTGCAAATGCTACCAGAGTGTGCCACCTCGGTGCTGAAAAGAGGAAGGTAAAAAAATAAGGTCTTTGTCTTTGATGAGCTTATACTTTAAAAGGGGAACAGGGGCTTCCCTGGTGGCGCAGTGGATGAGAGTCCGCCTGCCGATGCAGGGGACACGGGTTCGTGCCCCGGTCCGGGGGGGATGCCACATGCCGCGGAGCGGCTGGGCCCGTGAGCCATGGCCGCTGAGCCTGTACATCCGGAGCCTGTGCTCCGGAACGGTAGAGGCCACAACAGTGAGAGGCCCGCGTACCGCAAAAAAAAAAAAAAAAAAAAGGGGGGGGGGGGTCACAGAGTGCAAACAATTAATGATTATGCAATAAGAAGCTCTCTTTAATTGCAAGAGCAGGGGCAAAGAAGCAGTGAAATCTGCCTAAGAAAGTGAAGAAAGATTCCACAGACAATGTCAATTTGAAAAACTCAGTGTTTTGCATTGGGGCTCTTCAAGACAACCCCCAGGTTCAGTGATTCACAGTGATTCTATAAATCAGCATATACTTGCACTTACAGCTGTAAATTATCACAGTGACAGGATACAAGAAAACCAACAAAGAAGAAGGTGCATGGGGTGAAGCTGGGGGGGAACCAGACGAAAGTTCCAATGAAGTAGAGTCACACAGGGCCCACTTCATTCCCCCAGCAATGTGTTATGACAACACGTGTGAAGTATTGCCAACCAGGGAAGCTTGTAGACACTCAGCACCTCAGGTTTTTGTTGGGGGCTGGCCACGCAGGCACTCTCTGCCTGCCATGTACCAACATTGCAGACTCCCGAAGGGAAACAGCTATTCAGCATAAACCGAATTGTTCATACAGTACATGCAAGTGAGCCACTCTTACCAGTTCTGGGAATGGTGAGCACCCTCCCAAAATCCAAGTTCCCAGACATCAGCCAATGGCCAACCTCATAAGCAGGTGTTTTTTTTGGCTGTGTTGGGTCTTCGTTGCCGCGCGCGGGCTTTCTCTAGTTGCAGCGAGCAGGGGCTACTCTTCGACGCGGTGCGCGGGCTTCTCATTGTGGTGGTTTCTCTTGTTGCGGAGCACGGGCTCTAGGCGCGTGGGCTTCAGTAGTTGTGGCACCTGGGCTCAGTAGTTGTGGTGCACGGGCTTAGTTGCTCCGCGGCATGTGGCATCTTCCCGGACCAGGGCTCGAGCCCATGTCCCCTGCATTGGCAGGCAGATTCTTAACCGCTGCGCCACCAGGGAAGCCCCATAAGCAGGTATTTTTAAAGGAGAGTAGTCAGGTCTGCTATGTTAACTCCTCTGCACAGATGGGTAGGCAACTTAAGGAGAAAAATAGGGAGGGAGCACGTTCCAGGCAGAGGGAAAAGATATGTAGAGACCCAGAAATGAGAAAGAACATGGCATACTCTGGAAGCAGTTCAGATTACACAATCATATTGTGAGGGATGTGTCAGGAGAAGGTTTGTCAGTCACCTGGATCCCGAGGGTTGGAGTTTTCTTCTGTGCCTTTGGAAGTTCCAGAAATTCTATATCTACAGTCTTAAGATTATATTTTTATGACATCATTTAGATTACCATTGTGGAACATTTTCTTGGTCATAGATTATTGAAATTATTTCCTAAGGGTTAAAGTAAGTGAAACAGTGAAGGTAGGGTTGTTTTGTAAGTGGTGACAGACTTTAGAAGTAGCTAGCCATCATTATTAGTCCCTGGAGTGTTATTTGTGGCAAATAGGAATGAAGGATCAATGTTATGCCCTGAGTGACTGATTCTTTGTGCACAGTTCTCAGTGGCTCCACCTTTCTTTCGCCTTCTTATGAATACAATTTTCAAAACCAACTATGGGGAACTACCTTGATAATATAAGATCTGAGTTTGAACCTTGGGTCTACCATGTTTAGCCATACGACTTTTGACATTTTTAATTGTTTTTTTCTTTAATTATGAAAGCTGTTGTTATTGTGAAACAAGTTCAAGCAATAAAGAAATGCAAAGAGTAAAAAATTAAAGTTCCTCTTTACCCTCACTTCCTACTCTATCCCTCTTCCCTCCCTGGATGAAACCATCAGTAACAATTTGGCATTTGTCCTTCTAGAACCATTCCTACACATTTACAACCATAAGGGTGTGCGTATATGTGGATGTGTGTGTCTATGAGTGTAGGTGTGTATATGCCTAAGACTTGCAAATAATGACAGTTCTGCTTCTTCTCTGATACCTGGTGCCTCTTGTTTCTACCTCTTATCTAATGCAATTGCTAGGATTCCCAGGATACAATGTTGCATTAGCGCAATGAAAATGAACATTCTTGTCTTCTTCTAGACTTAAATGGGAAAGCTTCTAATATTTCATCACTAAGTGTGATGCCTGCCAATTGTTTTAGGTAGATAAATTTTATCTAGTTACAATTTCCCTTCTATGTTTTTGTTGAAAATGGTTGTTGAATTTTATCAAACCCTGTTTGCCTTCATGAAATGCTGATATGGAATTCTCCTTTAATCTACTTAGATAAGGAATTCTATTAATAGATTTCTTAACGTTGGGTTCTCTTTGCATTCCTGGAACTTAACTTTCTTAATCATAGCGATTTATTCATTAAATTTGCTGATGGATTTGATTTGTGAATATCTTATTTTGAAATTTGTCTTTTTTTATAAAAATGAGTACTATTGGTTCATGGCTCTCTTTTATTGGGCTAGGTGGGGTTTTGCTAGTTTTGTAAAGTAAATTCAAAAGTTTCTCATACTTTAGCGTGCTTTGAAATAGTTTAAACAACAGAGGAATTAGCCTTTTCTTGAAGGTCTGTTGAACTTAGTCATGAAACCAGCCCTTGTGTGGAGTGGTAGTCTCTGAGTACCTTCTTTACCTTCTCTTTTATTTCTAAAAAATGTATAATATTTAATATATATAATATATAAGCAAGTTATAAAGCAAAATAATAAAACAGACACCTATGAGCCCACCACCCAACTAAAGAAATAAAACATTTTCAATACTGTATGCTGCTCCTAATTTTGTCCCCCTCACTTCTCTCCCTCAGAGAGAAACACCATCCTGAATTTTATGATTATCGTTTCTTTGCTTTTTTAAAAATAATTTTATCACATACGTATGTATCTTTAAAGAATATATTGTTTGATTTTGTTTGGTTTTGAATTACATAGACATGGTATCTTGATTTTTTGTATTCAACTCGATTTTTTATTCAACAGGCGGATGCACATAACTATATCTCATTTATTTTCACTGATCCGTGGCGTCCTTCTATGTGAATATACCATATTTTTTTTACTGTTGATGGATATTTAGGTTCTTTCAAGGTTTGTTTTTATTTATTATTTTATTATACATGATACTGCTGTGAACATTTTGGAACATATCTCTTCACATGTATGTGCAAGGATTCCTTTAGAATGTATACCTAGGAGTTGAGTTACTGGGTCATAGAGTATGTGTTTGTTTAACTCTACAGTAGAATGTCAAATTGATTTCTAAAGGGTTCCATCAATTTTCACTCCCACTAGCAGTGTTTAAGGGTTCTCAGTTATCTATCTCCTTGTCAATGTTTGGCGCTATCAGACAGGCTAATTTTGGCTGATACATTAGGTATAAAACATTATTAGTATATGTGAATTGACACTTCTCTTTTCACGAACTCTTGCAATATAGTATAATTTTTACATGTGTACAAGTTCTTCACATTTTGTCTTCCATGAAATGCCAGTTCATGACTATTTTCTGATTTTAAATTTGGTGCTTTTTTTCACCACTGACGTAAAAGTTCTTTATGTATTTTGAATATGAATCCTCTGCTTGTTATTCCATGAACTATTTCCTCCAGCTTGTGCCTTGTATGTTTTTTTTTAATTCTTTTTTTTGGCTGCGCCGCTCGGCATGAGGGATCCTAGTTCCCCAATCAGGGATTGAACCCACACCCCCTGCACTGGGAGCACAGAGTCTTAACCACTAGACCACCAGGGTAGTCCCTGTGCCTTGTATTTAAATGTTTATAGTCTTTTGATAAACAGAAGCCTTCAGTTTTAGTGTATTTGAATTTACCAGTTTTCTTTCTTTGTGTTAACACTTTCTATGTCTTGTTTAAGAAAGTATTGAGCCCGAGGTTATGGAGTTATTATCCTATGTTCTTTTCTAAAATTATTGAAGTTTTGCATTTCACATTTATGTCTTTAATACACTTAGAATTGATTTGCCTGCTTAGTGTGAAGAAGGGATCTATTTTTTTTTTCTCATATTGGTAATCAGTTGTTGCAGGACCATTTATTGAAATCTCTGTACCTTATTCTTACTTTGGGGGAGTGTCTCAGTTATTCTTAGACATTCTTTATGAAATTTGAAGTTAACTCATCAATTTTCCTTGAAAAATCCTTTAGAAAATTTTATCAGAGCTGTATTGAATCTGTAGATCAATATAAGAGCGCTAACATCATCCCAATATTGAGCCCTTATATCCATGAACATACTCTAAACCTTACATTTATTTAAATCGTCTTTGAACTTTTTCAATAAGGTTTTATAATTTTCTACATAAAGGTCTTGTACACTTTTAATTTTAGATTTATTCTTACCTACCTTATTATATTTTTGTTACTGTAAATTACATTTATTTTTTAAATTATTTTTAAAATTTTGCTAATGCCTAGAAATGCAACCAGGCAACTTGCTAAACTCTTGTTTATTTAAATCAATTGTCTGTAGGAACCTTTGTGATTTCTTTTTTTTTTTTTTAACATCTTTATTGGAGTATAATTGCTTTACAATGGTGTGTTAGTTTCTGCTGTATAACAAAGTGAATCAGCTATACATATACATACATCCCCATATCTTCTCCCTCTTGTGTCTCCCTCCCACCCTCCCTATCCCACCTCTCTAGGTGGACACAAAGCACTGAGCTTATCTCCCCATGCTATGTGGCTGCTTCCCGCTAGCTATCTATTTTACATTTGGTAGTGTATATACGTCCATGCCACTATCTCACTTCGTCCCAACTTACCCTTCCCCCTCCCCGTGTCCTCAAGTCCATTCTCTATGTCTTCGTCTTTAACCTTTGTGATTTCTAAGTACATAATCATGTCATCTGTGAATAATGACTTTGAATAATGACCATTTGGGGTTTTCTTCCTTTTTCAATTCTTTTACCTTTTGTTTCTTCTTATTTTTATTGCACTGGCTGGAACCTCCAATAAAATGTTGAATAGAGGCAGTGCTATTTTGTTTCTGATTTAAAGGGAATGCTTCTAACATTTTGCCATTAAAAATGAAGTTTGTTGAAAGTGTTTGGTTGTATTGGGTTGATAAATTCTCTTATATTTGTTAAGAGATTTATTCTTTAATCATGAATAGGTATTGAATTTTATCTAAGGCATTGCCTCTGTCTATTGAGATGATCATATGGTTTTCTTTAATCTGTCTAATTGCAGAAATAGGCATTATAGTGTTAAACCATCCTTGCATTCCAGAGATAAATCTGACTTGGTTATGATATATTTTTATTTTTGTTAAATTAATTCTACATGTGACTATTTTGTCTAGAGGATTTTTAAAAATCTGTATTCAAGAGTATTGAATTGTATTAAATGGTTGTAGGAAAATTAAACCTTCCTATTTCTTCTTGGATAATGTTTGAAAGTTATATATGTCTAGGAATTTGTCCATTTCATTTAAGTTATCCAGTTTTTTAACATAAACATGCTCATTATATCCTCTAATTATCTTTTCAGATGCTGCAGATGTCCTTAGTTTTTTCCTAACATTGTTCCTTTATGACTTCCATTTTATTGACCATTCTCACCAGAGATCTGTCAATTTTATTAACCTTTACGAAAAAATCAACTTTTGGCTTTGTTGACCCTCTGTACTGAAGCTTTGTTTTCTATCCTTTTTAGTTCTGCCCTTCTTCTTACTTCTACTTTCTTTGAATTTATTCATTTGATTTTTTTCTTTATTTCTTTAGCTCCTTAAATTTATGTTTAGCTCATTAATTTTCAGCCTTTAATCTGTTCTAATATAAGCATTAAAGATGGTATTTTTTTCCTTGAAATATCACTTCTGTTGCTTCCTTAAGTTTTGACATATAGTATTTTTATTATCCAGTTTTAGTGGTTTTTAAAATTGTCATTATGATTTTTTTGACCCATGCCTTATTTAATTACATTTTCACAAGTATGACCCATGCTCATTTATAACTTGATTGCATGGTGGTCAGAGAATGTGGTATCTGTAATACTTATTCTTTTAAATTAGCTGACACTTGCTTTATGGCCTCACATGTGGACAGTCTTTGTAAACATTCTAAGTGTGCTTGAGGAAAATGTTCATTCTTGATAACTGGGTACAGGGACTATTTATATATGTATTCAATCAAGATTGCAGATTGAATTTTTCAAGTCTGTATCTTTGCTAATGTTTGCCTGCTTCATCTATCAATATCTGAAAGAGACATGTTGAAATCTCTCACCAGCCGCTCTGTTGGCCTGTGGAGGGGATGGGGCATGACTGACCTCACTGTTCTTCAGGGAGTCCTGTCCTTGATATTAATGACCACTCTTGCTCAATGGCCCCTCCTGCTCATTGTACCTGTGGTTTCTGTGTTTAGAATTTTTCCATCTCAGCAATAGTCTGCTTTAGTAGTTTTTTTCTGCTGTGGTTTTTTGCCAACATAAACTTTCTAATACTCAGAAATTCCTCAAAAACTGTTTATCTGCTGATTGTATCCTTACTTCTTTTGTAGTTGTTTGTACAACATGTGTATCTTTTCTGCCATCTGAATGGAATTTTGGAAAGAAAATAGAAAAACAAATACTTTTGCTCATCTTTTGTCTACCATCTTGACCTTTGTAAGATACATTTTTATCCTTTCTTCTTTTCCTCCTTTTCCTTTTTCTCCCAACATGTGTTCATTGGGCAAAGAATTTTTCTAGACCTCAGTTTCCTCATCTATAAAATGGGGATAATAGTAATATGCATCTCAATGCCATATAAGGAACATTAATAAGGTAATGTCCATATAGGTGCTTTGCAAACTGTAAAGATCTATACAAATGCAAACTATGACCTTTAGCACCTTTCCTTAACTTTCCTTTCCCTTTGTATAGCTAATGTTATAAAGCAGCTCAGCTACATTAGAGAAAAGAAAAGTGATTCATTGTGGTTGGCATATCATGAGAGCCTCAAACAAAATTTTATTTGCCACTCTTTGAGAAAATTACTCGCCAAGAAACTATTGGGTGCCTTATTAGAAAGTCACAAGTTTGATAAATGGAAATGTTTATTCAGTCTAAAAACTAATGCCATAGTGGGTGTCCTTTCCCCCTATTTTCTTGTACTGTGTTGTTGGCATGCATACTCAAATTAGGCATTTCTTCTTTAAAAATATTTTTTTTTTTTACTTAAAATACTTATTTGCTGATTCAGCATATTATATAAATTTATTTACTTTAGCTTAGAAAGTTAATATGAACTGACAGAAAGAATGCTAAAATTTCAACCCAGGCATATTTAAAAGACAGAATGAGTAATTGATGTAAAAGACCAAGTGGTTTGTATTAGAATGTACTGAAATCTGCCTATCTACAATTATTTTTTTCCACATTCCTGTGTTGCACCACGGCAAAATGAACAACTTTCAATTAAATTCAACAGCTCTGTACTGAGTGCTATTTCGTGTATGAGGTTTGTGCTAAGTGCTCTGGGATTCATAAGGAAGTGAGAACCACCTCTACCCCACTGTCCTCTAAAGGTGGGCATGAACAGTTAGGTTAGTTAAAGCTAACGTGTAAATGACTAATAAACATATTACACCCTATTGTGAGGATGAAGACCAGCCTTATGGAAAAAATAGTATTGAGATGAGATTGAAGGATGCTTAAGCATTCTATAGACAGATAATGGAGGAAGCCATTCCCAGCCTCAGGAACGATGTGAATAAAGAAGGGTCTTCAACTGGGAAAGGTAAGGGCATATTTAGACAATGGCAAATAATAATTTTTTTTTTTTTGGTTCCCTTTGGCTAGAATGTCAAGTACATGTACGTAGTGGGAGACAATGTATGCAAGACAGCTTGGGGACATATTGTACACAATACAATTCCAGCCTTAAAGAAAGGATTGAGGCTTTCTTTGTGGTCAAATATTACAATTTTTGTAAATGTTCCATGGCAGCTTGTAAAGATATACTTTACATTTTTATTATAAATATAGATGTATATAATACGTGTGCATTCTTCCATGTAATTATATCATTCCTTCCCTCTGTGTGGGTATGTTCTTATATTTCTTAAGTTCTACTAGAAGTAACTAAAACTAAATGATTTATTAAATATGTTCCAACTTTAAAATTCTTTGAATCTAGAAGTGACCACTAAACTACAAATGCATATTGTGAACCCCTGAATAGCATTACTGTCTTTAGTAGAATGGAGAAGACCCATGGGCTTTGAGGCACGTGGGCCTGAGCTTGAATCTCCAGTCCTGCACATTCTTAACTGGGCAGGGTCCCTAAGCATCTTTTCTCTCATCTCTAAAACGGGGAGGATTGTGTCAACATCACAGTTTTCGTGAAGATTAAGGAGGTAATTTCCATAGAGTGTTTGGTACACAGCCGATGCTTGATGGATGGCAGTTATCCTGGTTGTAAACATCTTTGATCTCTCAAGCCTGATGGAAAAGGATTCTTCAGTAAAGCTTCAAGGAGATATTTGTCAAATTAAAGCAGAATATAAAGTGAGAGGAAGGAGAGGGAGTGAACGTGGATTTGGGGGGAGCGTCCATGGGAATAAAAAGAGAAGATCCTAGAGAGGGGAGGTTTATGGTCAAGACACTGCAATGTGGCCCCACATTTCTCAACCAAATATTATGGAGGCAAAGGCTCTGACTGAGAGAGAAAGGAGAAGAAAATATCTAGGATGCTTTAAGATGGGAAGGTACGGATGGCCCATTGAAAGGCGAGAAAGAGCAAAACTAGGATTCTTAAAGCTAGAACAAGTCAGCCACACCTTCCCTGTGGGTGAAGGAGGGGGCTAGGAGGTCACTGTGGTTTTCCCAGAAAAAGGGTGGATAAAAAACACTGTCTTCCCTAGAGCCAAAAAGTGGTATTAAACACCAAATTCCAATCTCTTAAGTCATTATTTGAGAAGGAACCTTAGAGATAATCCAGTCCAACCCATTAATTTTGCATAGGAGGAAAATGAATCTTTTAGAGGTTATGTGGCTTTCCCAAGAACCACACAGTTGCTCAGCCCAGAGCTGGAGGGTGAATGGTCTAGAAGCAACATAATCACTACGGGCCTAGTTGTAGCATCTGAAACCTTTGGGCGAGTGAAAGCTTGGGGGTAACTTGAAAGACAGCGGTTGTGGCTTTAAATCTTTTTGGCTGCAGCAGTTAAACCAGATGCATTAAATGTGTTCAAAGCTATTTGTCAGAGACCTCAGCTGTATACAGTTTGTTCCCCAAATATGCTGACCCGTGGGATGGTTAGGTTTGTACATCAACCCTCTAAGTCTGTTGGAAGGTGGTGGGGAGGGAGGAGAAAGGGTGGAATCCAGGTCTCCACTGCATTCAGCAACACATTATTTTTGAAGGGCCTGCTATGTGCCAGGCACTGTTCTGAGTGGTTGGCATACATCAGTGAATCAACCAGACAAAGGTGCTGACCTCACATTCTAGCTTTCTCGCTCCAGAGTGTAGCAGAAAAGCAGGGCGTGGATGTGGTGCAGCTTCCATTTCATCACACCTCCCGTTCCCTGCTCGTTCGCAGTCTCCCGCTTCCACGACACGCCTACCATACCATCTCTGGTCCTAGAGCGCCCTCTGCTATGACACATAACATAACATCAAGCCTTGGATCTGGTTGGACCTCCACTGCTCTCTTACTAGTTTCCCCCCATGAGCAGCTGGTCTCAGGGTGAGTCCATAAGCTCCGGAGGCTGGAAAACCACCCCTACCTCCCGCATCATCCTGTGGTACACAGTGCTGGACCCCAGGTGCACGCAGGTGGCATACATTTATAGAGCCTTCCCGTTAAGACTGGAGCAGAAAAGCTGCGTCATGACTGATGAGGACACCCTTCCAAGACGAGAAGTCCGCAGAGTCTTGTGGGGGACCCACTCGCAAGACTACTCCAGGAACCTTCCCTGTGAGGTACAGGTAGTGAAGACCCAGTTAGTGCACTGGGGGCAGCTCCTTTGGAACCATATCCTCTAAATGCTCTGGAAAACCCATTCAAAGGGAATTGCAATCCCAAATGCCACTGAAAACATCTCAGAACTATGAGTAAGCGCTGTGGGATTGTCAGATGAAGGGGGGCCTCGAATCATGAAGCATTTTGATGATTAACAGGATTCTAAGGCAAGACTGGAAGCCAGATACACACCATAATGCTTAAGCCAAATAGCATTTTGGCTCTTACACCTGAGAAACAAAGCACACTGGAATAGAAAGGTAGTCCATTTTTTTAAAGGTCCACTTATTTTTATTGGGTTCAAATAACCTAATTCTAAGTACTTACATGGCCTCTGATTTCCATGTTTCATAGCCTGTCTGTCAGTAACCTCAATAGAGGTGGCTTTGTCTGGCCTCAAAGAAGGTGGTTATCCAACCAGGACTCCCTACTTCCCGGTTACTGTTTCCATCTCCCATAAATGTATCAAGCTGATGAGTAAAGCCTTAAGCCCAAGTGGCAAATGTGTATCAAGGCCGCCACCATTCACCAGCTCCCGGGGCTGTAGCTTGACGTGCAGGTCTAAGGCAGCCCTGATTTGTTAGTGATGGGATGCGCTGGAAGTGATGGGAGAGATCTTATCACTCTAGTTTCTGCTCCAGGACTCTCTTGCAAGTTTCATTGTAAACAAGCATTGAATTTGAAGAGGGAACAACAGACAGATCTTCCTGGACCTGAATGAACCTCTGAGACCACAGGACATAAATTACTGGGGTACAGTAACAAGAGGAAAGACATCATCCTGTGATTTATTGACAAGGGAAGAAAAGCAAAGGAGTCATTAAGGTTTAGATGTCCTCAGACAGCTTCTGAGGTGCTCGGGACACAAGTGTGACGATGGCAGACAGAAGTAACTCTTTATGGCCACACAAAGGACTCAGTCCTCTGCTTTCCCAGGGGCACTAGAATGGAAACAGACCAAAGACCCAAAAAGGCTCTTCAAGTGCATTTGGCCCAGTGCCCCTCGATTTTTAGTTATGGGAAATCTGAGGTTCCGGGAGAGGAATAACTTGATAAGGTCACAGCTAGTACTTAAAGAAAAGTAATGAGTAAACCATTTCATTTGGTTTTGTTTTAGACATTTTTTTTGCTGAAATTTAATAGTGAATTCAAGTACCCTTCAGGCATTGTTATTCTGTAACAGTGCACCATTTGAATGTTGTGTGTGTTTTCTCTTTATACGAATTTAATCAAATAAAAATGCAAACTAGCTTTGAAATAGCCATGAGTCAAAATACCCACTTTCTGAGTCAAAATACCCACTTTCTGAGGGTTGAGAAGTTTGTGGTCAGAGGTGTCCATGCATTTCTTTAATTCAGGGTCGGCCAACATTCCCACACCAGTATTTAGGAAGCATCTACTTTGTGCTCAGATGCTCAGGCCAGCAGAGCTCTCTGCGATGGGGATTATTATCCCATTTTTAGATGAGAAAACTGAGCTGGACAGATAAGGAACATTCTGACTGTAACTTGTTAAAGGCTGTAGGGCTTCTCTTAGTTCCTCAGCCACGCTGGGTGATACATCCCACCCTGAGTTTCTGTAGTACAGACCCTGATCTCTCGGACCATTTTGCCACATAATTCCCCATTCCTTCCTACACTGCAACCAGATTTCGTGGGTTATCATTGACTCACGGCGCCTCCAGAGAGCCCTGTCATTTCCTCCCTTGGTCTCTAAACTGTCCTCTTAGCTCTTGGGCCTCCCTTTCTCCCTCCTCATGCCCTTCCCACTTCCTTGGTCATCACATGGACAGATGTGACAGCTGCTACAGACCCTAGCTCTTCTCTCCTCAGGGCCACCTCCCCATCTCCAACCCTGAAGGCTTCTGCTCAACAGACTGGGATGCTGTGAAAAACACCTCAGCAGAGAGCACTGTGATTTTCTTTCTCCCTAAAAGTTTAAACTCATGTAGGTATGGCATATTTTACGTCAAGGAGTCTTAGAACCGGAGGGGACCAATAGACCAGCCCTCTCTTGTTAGAGATTAGGAATCTGCAGGCCAGATAAAGTTATTGGCTCCACTTTATTGGCTCCAATGCTAAAAGTTAGTTCTATCAAGTGGACCCCTCACCCCGAGCAGTGAGCAGGTGGCCATGGCATTGATTATGTGAAACTGTCCGTGGCTGTGCTGGACATCCTTATACGAGGCAGCAAGTGGAAATCATCATTGTGTTTACTACATTTCACTAGATCTCACAGCATCTAGGTCTTGGTTTGGGTTCCCCCAGACACAGACTCTGAGCCAAAGATCCTAGTGCAAGTGGTTCACTTGGCAGGTGGTCACAGGATACCCCAGTAGAGAGTGGGGAGGTAAGGCATGGAGGGAGGCACTCAGTCCAGGTGTGTTGTCAAGCCAGTGACCATGTGGGCACCTGGGGCTCCATCTGGATGGGGGTCTCTGAGAGTCATTGTAGCACATACCTCAGAATTATTCAACAGAGGAGCAAGGAAGCTGGCATATGTGCCCACCTACTTGGTCTCATCTTTTTAAGGACCTACAAGAGGAAGTACATCAGCCATCAGAAGCAGGAACACCAGGACACCTGATCTGTGTGTGTGTGTGTGTGTGTGTGTGTGTGTGTGTGTGTGTGTGTTTGACTTACAAACACTGATTTTGATGACCCATCATGCTTGCTTCTCAGTCTTTGCAATTTGGAAGCTCAGAACCAATTTATAACCCACCTCTAGCTATTGGATGAGACCTTATGGGAATACAACCCTGGTACCAACCTTACCTTTTTATTTCCCTTCTCTCATTTATTTTCCTTCTGCCCCAGTTTCTTTGTATATTTATTCTTACCCTATTTGTGCATGCCTTTAAAAGTCTCCTGGAATCTCTGTGTTGGTATAAGTTGGGTACAAATAAGTACAAAACCAGGTTATGCAGTTGAAAGAGACAAATCTGGGACTGCCAGGCTGCTGCCTGGTCTCTAGCTTTGCCTAAAGATTTTCTATCTGGGCTTCCTGGTCTTCACTCAGAGGTCTCGACTGCACAGGGAACCACAGAATTCTTACACATGCATCAAGTTTGTAGTGAGTCACCAGAGAACTGCAGATAAAGGAAAATGCATGTGTTCTTCGAAGTGGCTGCAGAAACAGTGCTATAAAATAGGAGACTCCTGCATCACATGGGTAACGTGACCAGGGTTCCTGAAGGCCAAATCAGAGCCCACGAGTCTCAGTTTTGCTGAATCAGGATTCAGGACCCTTTTGATAACATGGAAAATAGAAAAATAAATGAAGGCAAGTACTAGCAGAAGCGCCCTCCGGAACTTTAATAGCTGTGATCTTACCTCTCTTTTTTTAGGCTAATATTTAAAACATTTCCTCCCATGCATGATTTTTTGCTTAATATTATTTACTACTTGTCTGTACGGTATACAGCAAATTTCCTTTAATGAGTATGTATTACTCCTAAATGGAGAGAAGATGAAGAGGCATTTCCTCTCATAAGAATATATTTTAATCATGACATCCCCTTAAATATCTTGGTTTTCTAAAAATACGTGTTCTGCTAAAAGCATCCAAGGCAAAATGTGGCCTGCTGGTCAGATATCCAAGGTTTGGGTTGTTTTCTTTGCTGGTCAGAAGCCCTGAAGAAATGAAGATTCTGTCCTCTGATATTCATGGATGGGAGTACGGACCCATGCTAATCTTTCTTTGCCATTTGGTTTCACGTTTCAAGGAAAATATTAAGCCAGATGTCACAGTTAAGAGGAGCGGGGAAGAGGGACAGAGGGGAAGGAAGGAAGGAAGGAAGGGAGGGAGGGAGGGAGGGAGGGAGGGAGGGAGGTTGGTTGCAAACCTGGACTCCACTATTGTTTCTTTCTCTTTCTTTTGTTCAGCAGTCAAGAATGTGAATTGAGCATCTCTCAAAAGTTATTTATTTATGACTCCTTTATTCTAAAAAGTGTTGAAAACAACCATAAAAAGTTTAGTGAATGTAACATACACGGTAACAAGTAAGGGAGGAAAGTGGAGCAAAGGGAACACTTAGCATACAAAAACTAAGAGAAGGGTAAAAACTAGTGTCTAAAATCCATTCCATTAAGTCCCGCCGAGTATGGGTCAGAAATTTTACTCTGCGCTTCATAGTAGCCAAAGCAAAGAAGGAAACACAATCAAATATGTGACTCATAGGCCGGGGGAGAAAAACGTAATCCATTTTGGATGGGGTACTGAGCTAAGTATTTTGGAGAACATATACAAAGGAGACAAGAGATATTAGCCCTTGGGCTCAAGGAGTCAGTGCCACTACTTACGAGGACAAATAATAATACTAGCTACCATCAACTGGGTGCTTCTTCTATGCCAAGCCCAATCCCAGCCAATGTACTCGTGGAACAAGAATACCATGCATTAAGTGCAGCTGCTTATATTTGTAAAAGTAGAATTTGTGGTTTATAAAAGGCTTTCCCATTTGTATTTACTTAATTACTCAAAATAACCCTTTGAGATACTGGCCAGGAAGACATTGTTTTTTCCACGAGGAAGGCAAGGTCACATAGCTAATAATTCGTGGACCTGGCATGCAAATCCAGATTTTTCTAATAGACCGTTTCCACTACTTTGTGATCTAGGAGGCAAAACTGTAGTGATGGAAATAGGATAGTTGGCTCTAGGATCTTAGGCTGAGTTTGTGTGTCTACTCCCAGGCCCGCCATAAACAGGCTGTGGGGTTATTGAGAAAGTCCCTTTTCTTCTGAGAGCAGCAGTGTCTTCAACTGGAAAATTAGAAGGTTGATGACTGTCCAGGCAGATTCATTCCAGCTGCCACAGCCTGTTCATCTCTGGGTTTCTGTGGCTCCAGGCGGTTTCCCAGACTACACTCCAGGGTGTTCCTAGTCATTTTCGCATTAGCAGTTGCTCTGTGGTACAGCTTGGCTGTGCCTCTGTGGGCCGTTTAACCTTCATCATTGTCCCAGCCTGCTTGGGGGCCGAGCTGGACTTGCAAGCTGCATGTTAAAGGCTGAGAGAAGCCAGAACTCCCTTTAAGCCTGAGGTGTCCCACGGGGTGTTTACGCGGCATCACCAGGACAGGTTTTGTTGTTGCTGATTGATGCTTCATCTTCCACGCATCTTCTGGGAAGATTCAAGGTGGAAAGTTCCTGAAGTTGAATCCAGGCCTACTAAAGAACTCACTTTTTTTTCCCCCCTTTCCTGTTTAAGCCTCTTCTGAGCCCAAAGATCCCATGTACACATCTTGGATTCTTACAAGTTAGAAGTGTCTCCGTGGAGGGCTTCCCTGGAGGCTAGAATGTTGTGTGTTAGTTTCCTGTGCCCAAATAAATAAACCCTGTCCTAAGCTGTAGGCTCCAGGTTTGCTTCTGGCATCCCTTTGCCTCAAAGTTTCTGTATTGAATAAAACAGAAATGTTTAGCAAATCCCAAGAAATTCCTTGTTTAATGGAAAAAAGAGATCCCTGAGTTTATATTTCAAAATGTGATTTCCATGTTCCCACCATATTAAGGCAAGTTCACCTCACCAAATCCCCAGATGTCTGGTATGCTTTTCTAAAAATGCCTGTATTTAGCCCCTAGAATGCATTTCGAGTACCTATTGTGGACAGGATTCTCCTCTGAGCCCTGTAGGAGATAGAGTCCCCAAGTGAGACTCAAACCCCACCTTATAATTTCGTTGTAAAGATTGCATTAGAATCTATAGGAAGTGTCAGCTCTAGCCTGCAGACCAGCTTTCTCCCTACATGTTGATCACCTCCACTATGCAATATAGCATCTTCATGTGGCCACCTGTCCTCCTTCCTGATGATGGTAAGTTTAGCTCTGGGACTGGCCACAAATAGCTTATCTCACTAGCTAAGATGCCATCTAGCACCTGCCTTGGCAATTTCTCTACGAGTTGTATTTTCTTTCTTCCAGTCTCTTTGAAGAGTGGGTTTTTTTCACTTGCTTCTTGTTTCTGCCAACCCTAAACTGCCCTCCCTCCTAAAATGTTTGTCTTTTTTCCTAAAAGTAATTTATATTTATTGTTGAAAGAGAAAGAGAGACAGAAACAGAAAGAGACAGCATGCAGAGAGAAACTTAGAAAAAGATAATAAAGAAAATATAATCCCACCACAGCAAATTTACTGCTGTTAATATTTTAGATTTCCAAAAGGATGATTGCCTATGGTTATTTATCCTCAACCCTTGCCAATTATGTGAATTTCGAGTTGGGGGATAATAACTATATTATATAGTGAGCAGTTTTCCTCTATCATTAAATCGTCTTCAAAACCTTATTTGTTAATAGCTGCACAATATTCAGTTGTACGGGTGAAGCTGTCATTTTACCCATTTCCTTTGTGCTGGACTTGTAGATGGTTTCCACCTTTTAACTTCAAACCCACCGATAAGGTGGTAGCTGTAGCTTGGTGGCCACTTACAGAGTGTATAGCTCACGTCTAGCACTGGGGATAAAGGAAGAAAAGGCACTGGCTTCGCCCCCAGGGAGAGGGGTTGTGAGCACTGTTTCTGGGCGTGTATCATGTCTACTAACATGATACTTAATATTAGGGGCCCTCCCTTGTAGCACAGCAGAGTCTGAAAGGGCTTGCTGAGTCATCTAATGCTATGATATTCAGTACAATCTCAGAGTTATGTATATTTCATGATTTTCTAAGTCTGAAAAGTGATTTTCGGGGTGGCGGTGGGGAGAAAGCTCCCTAAGAGAAGTTGACCCTTGAGCTACTTCTTGAAGGACAAAGTGACAAGGAGGAAGGAGGGAAGGTTGGGGGGTGAGGGTGGGAGAGGTCATTCCAGGAAAGGCAAACAATGCCGAGAAAGGGAGCTTGGGCGGGGTTGGATATGCGCCGGGGCTTTGTTCTGGCCTGAATTTCGGATGCATGACAGGGGCTGCCACGGGAGAGGTTTGCAGGGGACATGTGCTGAGAGGCTTCTGATGCCCTACAAGAGGAGCACTTCAACCAAAAGCTTGGTGAACTGCTAAGGGTTACAGATAGAGGTCTGAGCTTGGCGGACGTGCAGGATGTACAGGATGTCTAGGAGAGTCACTGTAGCATCCGAAGCGGGGACAGGAGACCTGGGGGTTTCTGCGGAGAGGTAGCAGGTGAGGACTCTGAGCCTCCTGGGCACAGGAATTGTGACTTTTCTTTATCGCTGCCTGGCACATGATGGGTGCTCAGTATTTTGTTACATCTGAAAGAGGCTGTTACAAGATTCCAGCAGGAATGCTGAAGGTGGTGGCATTGAGAAGGGTAGGGTGGGGTCCCATTAGAAAGACATTTAGGGAGGGACGTGGATGAGACTTACTGACCGTAACGCCAAGGATCCCAACAGACCTTATTTTTCAGCCCTGAACAAAAACTAGAATGTGGCTTTTGAAAAGGTATTTGACTTCAGGAACCAATAGGCCAATGGAATGTTTCTAGACCTTTTGAAACTCTAATCTCTGCTTTGTGAATTACATAGTTTGGTTCTATTCAGTGGGTCCCTTTTTCCCCAAAAATGTCACCTGTGAAATAAGTTAAACACCACACTGTCTTAATATAAAAATATTTCCTCAAACCCACTGTATAAATTAATTACTCTTTAGGCAATAGAATAATCTAACTTTCCTTATACAAGGTGCTCCATTCACACGTTCTACATTGCTGTTGGGGTAGGTGATGAATCAACTGTTTCTGAAGGATTGTGAGCGACAATAAATGTCAGTCTGAGCTCTGGTTGATTTCCTGCAGTCTCACTAGTTGTGACTTCATTTGGTAACTTAATACTAATTGTGCCACTTTGATTACCTTTGATTTTCACTGCATTCCCAGCACGTGCTAGAGTACCTGGAACAAGCCAGGTGCCTAGTAAATGTCTTTTGAGTGGAGGAGGACTCTGAGTCCTTTAAAAATGCTCCTCTGGGGAATTTTGGGCTTCCCTGGTGGCGCAGTGATTGAGAGTCCGCCTGCCGATGCAGGGGACACAGGTTCGTGCCCCGGTCCAGGAGGATCCCACATGCCGCGGAACGGCTGGGCCCATGAGCCATAGCCGCTGAGCCTGCGCATCCGGAGCCTGTGCTCTACAACGGGAGAGGCCACAACAGTGAGAGGCCCGCGAACCGCAAAAAAAAAAAAAAAAAAAAATATGCTCCTCTGGGGAATTTTAGAGACGTCAGAGAGCACTGCAGTTCAGGGGGACATTCACTTAAGAGGTGAAACCAGAATTTGGTCCTTGATACAGTGACAGACTTGCTCTAACCCCTTTGATCCCACTACTTTGGAGGCACTCAGTGAACATTAGCTCCCTGATCAACCCTGCCGGAGCAATGTCTGGTGCTGAGCTACAGCCATCAGTTCAAGCTTGTGCCTCAGGCAATAATGCAACTTTTCTTGCATGCATTCAGCTTTTATTGAGCACCCGCAGTGTGCCAACACAATAGTAGACATTCATCGTGTTCCTTGGATTCCAAAGAGATTTCTCCTTTTGAACCTTGCGACCACCCTGGTAGATATTATCGTCCCCTTTTGCAGATAAGCAAAATGAGGTTGGAAACACTAAAGGTACTCATCCAAGGTGGTATAATCAAAGGGGAAGCTGGCTGTCTCACCTCCCTCTTCATGGTACCAGAAACTGGTTTCTGGCTCTCCTTTTACCAGCTAAGTAAGCAGTGGGGGCTATGAAGTAGGGTGTCAGGATGTCAGAGGGTTTGAAGGCTCCTTGCCTTTCTGCTTTGTGACCCTGAGCAGTTCCTTCCTCTCTCTGGCCCTCAGTTTATAGTGCCCAGGTGAGAGGTGATGAACTGAGGGGCACCAGAACAGATGGAGAGGAGCAGCTGGACACAAGAATGTTAACGGGAAAATCACCTGGACGTGATGATCGATGCAGTGTAAGGCAGGAAGGAGTGGCTTAAAATAACAGCCATTTATTATTGTTCCTGAGTCTGCAGGTCAGTTGGGGTGTTTCTGCCAATGTGGGCCATGCACGGCTGACCTTGGCTGGGCTGCAACTGTGGTTGGTCAGGAGCTGGCTGATCTAAGAGAGCCTCACACACATGTCTGACAGTTGCCTGGCTATCCACCAGGGTGACAAGGGTGAATGGAGCACGCATCTCTCATTCTCTACAGGCTAACCCAAGCTTGTTCATGTGTCAGGGTTGGAATTCCAAGAGTATGAGCAGAAACATGCAAGACCTTCAAGGGAATAAGAAGATAGACTCCATCTCTTCATGGGGAGGAGCTGCAAAACCACATTGCCACGGGCTTGGCTACAGAGAAATGTGAACAAGTGCAGCCATAGTGATTGCCTGAAGCTGATATAATCGATCCGTTTCCCTAGAGGCTCCAGAATAGCTTCAGACTAAGCCAAACTGGCAGAAGCTGCATAGCTGAACCGTAGCATTATAGCCCTCAGTAGAATTACCTGTACTAACAGGGCTTTAGTGATGCATCAGTCTGTACACAAGGGAAGTTACAGGAAACTTGGACTCTTCAACTCATTGTCTTATTTACTCCCAGTTTGTTGTTGAAGACATTGTGCATTTTAGTACACAGTGGAGAGGTTCCTGACTTGTCTCCATACTAGGCACGCCTGGGTTTCTCTAGAGCTGGGCTGGGTTTTGTTTGTTTGTTTTTGTTTTTGCTTTTTTGCAGTACGCGGGCCTCTCACTGTTGTGGCCTCTCCTGTAGTGGAGCACAGGCTCCGGACGTGCAGGCTCAGCGGCCATGGCTCACAGGCTCAGCCACTCCGCGGCATGTGGGATCTTCCTGGACCGGGGCACGAACCCATGTCCCCCGCATCGGCAGGTGGACTCTCAACCACTGCGCCACCAGGGAAGCCCTGGGCTGTTTTTTAATCTTACAAATTTGTGATTCATGAAGTGAATGGATTTCTCTCTCCAACTGTCTACTAGAAAGTTTAGAGCTGAATAGTGACCCACTACTAACAAACATGGAGACCCTGTGACATATATTTTGGTACTGATTTCACTTTCAGCTCCCTTATATTGTTCCTTTTAACAGGTCTCCTCCCTACTTACTTTAAATCTTATTTTGTTTGATTGCATTGTATATTTGTGTAAGTGGTTACGTTTTGAATAAAGTAGACGATAAAAAAAATGACTGAATGAATAAGCAAGCAGAATGCCTTCATATACCCAGTAATGTACTGAAAATCAGTGTGTTTTTTATTATTGTTTGTTTATTTTCAATAAGTTGTTTTTGAAGTCCCACCTTGAGGACTGGAATTTCATACTTTGAAACTTTACAGCTTCTAAATTTTATTTTGGAAAGACTGCAGTTACCCTTCTCACCACTAGGTGACACTCTGTCATTATCTAGGTGGATAATAGCTGTACGGACTCTGCTGTAAGGACTGTGGGATATTTATGCGCGACCACTCTAAAGCATAAAACCCATGTCTCTTTTATATAGGGTTGGGTGTACAAATATTTGGCAATGGAATGGAAAAGGTTGAGGGCATGGTACCCTGTATGTGGGCTAGCCCCTGCCTGCAAGATGCTTACAATCAAGGCCAGAGGTTTCCTAACCCTCCTAAACGCAGTTTTCAGTGGCCCTGAGCAAAATGTAAATGAAAACTAGTGTAGAGAACCTTACATGAAGCTAAATATGTTGTTGTTGTTGTTGTTGTTGTTGTTTTGCGGTACGCGGGCCTCTCACTGTTGTGGCCTCTCCCGTTGAGGAGTACAGGCTCCGGACGCGCAGGCTCAGCCGCCATGGCTCACGGGCCCAGCCGCTCCGCGGCACGTGGGATCCTCCCGGACCGGGGCACGAACCCGTGTCCCCTGCATCGGCAGGCGGACTCTCAACCACTGCGCCACCAGAGAAGCCCTCTTTTTTTTTTTAATTAGTTTATTTTTGGCTGTGTTGCGTCTTCGTTGCTGCGTGCGGGCTTTCTCTAGTTACAGCGAGCGGGGGCTACTCTTCGTTGCGGTGTGCAGGCGTCTTATTGCTGTGGCTTCTCTTGTTGCGGAGCATGAGCTCTAGGCACGCAGGCTTCAGTAGTTATGGCACACAGGCTCAGTAGTTGTGGCGCACGGGCTTAGTTGCTCCACGGCATATGGGATCTTCCTGGACCAGGGCTCGAACCCGTGTCCCCTGCACTGGCAGGCGGATTCTTAACCACTGTGCCACCAGGGAAGTCCCTAAATATAATCATTTTTAAAAGTTCTCTTTTTCTCTGAGATTTTGCTTTTCTACTTTTTTGGTATTAAAATGTCTTTTATGAAATGATAGTAAGAATAGATGGAAGACAGTGTTTTTTTCTTTTTGTAAAAAAATGTTTCTACTTGACAATAAAAGGGGAACAAATCCATAGAGACGTCAGAGTTCTTTGGGGGAATTAAAAAATTGTGGCCCACAAGATCCAAAATTCTGGAAAATGTGCAGTTGTATAAGAAAGGAAACCAATACCGAAATAGTTAATATAATCCTTCTCAGTACATTTGTATATATCAGGCCCTTCACAGAAAATATGATCTTATATCACTTACAGTCCAGCTCCTATTATAAACCGTGTTTTTTAAAAAAAGGTGGTATTTAGGAAACAGTCTAAGGAATATTCTCCTTCCTCCCCTCCAGCTGGGAATTCTAAATCCACCCTTTAAGCATGTTAGAATACTTGGCCTCAATAATTACATTCCACTGTCATGTTCTTAGCTTTTATAGAGATCAAAAGATGAAACAACCTATTAAAACTCTGTTTCTGCCTTTGTTTTATTTTAAAGCTATTATTAAGGACACCTTCGCTTATATTACACAGTAGACTTTAAAGTTCCGTATAAGGAAGTTTTAGGGTCCTTTCTAATGTTCTGTGGATCTATCTTTTCTTCTCCTTTCAGATAACAAGATAGCATGTTACCTTTTTGCCTTCGCTGAGAGTGGCCCCAGTTCAGATTTTATGCTCAACCAGAACAATTTTGTTTACCCTTAAGAGTGATAACATTTTCTGTTTCCTGGTTTCTTCTTCTATTTTTATCAACCTTGTAATGTCTTTTATTATAAACCCTCCAAAACCTATGTTGGAGTGATATACAAATACTTCCAAAATAGAAATAGATTTCTTTATATAATAAATGGTATATTTTGGAAAGTACTGAGTTCTTCAATATAAACTGTGAATGCCTCCAGAATATGTTCCAGGACTGTCCTAACAAAAAACCTTTAGTATTCTCGTATTCAAAATCATTTCACATATTTAAACCTTCTTTCCAGGACTAGAATAGAATCCCTGTTGTGGGAAGAAACTTTGTTTTGAATCCCTCATAGTTTCTAGATCAATGCCACGACATAAGAAGTACTCAGTGAATACTTGCTGACTGACTAATCCACTGATCTGTGTGTTCTGGGAGAATCAGAAAAGCTTTCCTAGAAGGGGTGCAAGGGAATGCACAGAAGGCATGACATTCACCTCCCTAATCCTTGGCTACTCTAATGTTAAACGTGATGGCTAAGGTCTCTTTTTTTCTTTTCTTTTTTTTTTTTTAACATCTTTATTGGAGTATAATTGCTTTACAATGGTGTGTTAGTTTCTGCTTTATAACAAAGTGAATCAGTTATACATATACATATATCCCCATATCTCTTCCCTCTTGCGTCTCCCTCCCTCCCACCCTCATGGCTAAGGATTCTAACGTTCTGGGACTTTACAGTTGTTAAGTAGGACAGGAGACTGTGGAAGGTGGTGAATGACAGTTTTCAGATTCATGGGGGCAGAAGTAAATGTGGTATTGTGGAGACACTTTCAGGATGGAGGAACGTTTTGTAAACTGTAAAGTGCGGTGAAATTACGCCTCTTTGGTTTACAACCATTTGGCTTTCACTGCGTCCCCCTGATTTAGCTCTGAGAGGGCTGTCCTGGTATTGATGAAAACCAGTTTGGACTGGTGCCCCTTGTGAGCAGCGGGGTGGCCTCCAGGTGGCCATGTGGGCGGTGGTGCAGGTCACACCAACATCTGGCTGGGCACGCTCCTTTCAGATGACTCGTGGTTTGCTGGTTGTAGCAGGGATGCTGTTTCATCATGGTGGCAACTTGGTCATCCGCACTGTGTTCATTGATTCTTTGTGACTTTACTATTTTTTTAATTAAAGGTCGAATTATTTAAACTTTCAGTATCAAATACACGTTTTGTTTTTTTAGTATAAAGTATACAGGGGGTCATAGCCTAAGGAGAACAGGTAAATGGCTATTAGATAGACTAACTAATAAAGAGAAAACACTTGGTTGGGTTATATCACCATACCAATGTTGTCTAGTAAAGTGGTCAAGACCATTTTAGTGATATTTGGTGCTGTCTTTACGTACATTGATTCAATTTGGGGTTCTGGACTGCACTAACTTTTTTCTTATGAAATTAGTGGTAATTATGTTTTCAGTTTAAGGTAATTTGCCTTCATAAAGTGGGGATAAACTGAATTTAGGTAAGGGGATATTCTGTTATTCCTTTTGTATTCTCCTTCAGATCTGGTTCTTTGCAGATGTCCAATACCTGCTATTGTTAAGTTGCTAGAGGCTGGCTGGAATTTCAGAGAGTACTACCTAGAGCTAGCATGTCCTTCTGAAGAGGGACCCATGCCTGTTCTCATGATGATCTGACTATTGCAAATCTATGGAGTTTCTGTTGAGGAAAGGAATTAGAAATACCTCTCGGTAAACAAGTCCCCAAAAGAAGGAAAGCACACATGTGAAAAGTAATAGTAATTCAACTGTCAGACGTGACATGGTTCAGGAGGTTTGTTATTTTAGCAAAGTAGCTTCACCCAGAAAAGATTGCTGCTACACTCTTAAAGGATGATTCCAATCTACTCTGCAGTAATTGGTAGATACCTCTCAGATTGCTTCCTTTATCTCTCCCTACCCTCAACCTTGGTTTTTATTTTCCATTCATAACATTTAAAGGATCTGAGCCACCATAATTTGCCAGGTAAAACGACGGCAACAAGAGACACCAATTTCACAGACAGAGAAATAAATAGAAAACCTAGTTAGTAACTAAATCTGCCAAATTCTATGTATAACTAGTTTTCTATTGCTTTGTAACATAATACCACAAACTTAGTGGCTTAAAACAACACAGATGTATTATTTCATAGTTTCTATATTATATATGGGATGCATACATTATATTAATTCATATACATCATCATCATCATCTCTGTAGGTATGAAGTCTGGGCACAGCATGGCTAGGTTGTTTTTTTTTTTTTTTTGCTGTACGCGGGCCTCTCACTGTTGTGGCCTCTCCTGTTGCGGAGCACAGCCTCCGGACACGCAGGCTCAGCGGCCATGGCTCACGGGCCCAGCCACTCCGCAGCATATGGGATCTTCCCGGACCGGGGCACGGGCCCGTGTCCCCTGCATCGGCAGGCAGACTCTCAACCACTGCGCCACCAGGGGAGCCCCATAGCTAGGTTTTTTGTTCAAGGTCTCCCTGGGCTGAGATCAAGGTGTTCCCAGGGCTGCCATCCTCACCTGGATGGAGTCTGGAGTGATGTTCCAAGCTCCCTGCTTGTTGGCAGAATTCATTCCTGAGGTCCCTGTTTCCTTGCGGCTATCAGCTGGGGTCACTGAGCTCTGGGAGGCTGCCTACTTTTCCTCGCCATGTGATCTCTCCATCTTCAAGCCAGAAACAGCACGACAAATACTTGTGTTTCAAATCTGCAGCCAACCAGTTTAAAAACTTTCTGCTTTTAAAAGGCTCGTGTGATTAAGCCAGGCCACGCAGATAACCTCCCTATCTTAAGGTTAACTGTGCCATTTAACATAACGTAATCATGGGCGTGAAACCCATCACATTGGCAGTCCTTGAGAGTGTCCAGGGCATGAGGCTCATCTTAGAATTCTGCTTAGCCCTGAGGAAAACTGCTTATCAGAACCAACAGGTATCATGCCTGCTGTGGAGAATATAAAATGCCTATAAGTCCTTTTCTGCCCCTTCACAGTTTGCAAAGTACTTCCACAGCTGTGATCTCATTGCCTCTCAAAAAAAATAAAGAAGAAAAAGCTCTACCACCTTTTCATTTTATATGCGAGGAAACTGGAGCTCAGAGAGGTTATAAGATTAGCCCAAGGTAAGAAACCCAGTGACTTGCAGCTGGGCCTTCTGAGTCACGGATGAGATACTCTGCTCTAAGATGGGAACTTTGACTGTGACATATTTCCAACCCTCAAGAATTTTGTCATTTGGAAGACGATGGGAGCCAATGCAGAAAGCAGTTACAGATTAAGGAGTAAACATCCTAGTGGTGTTTTTAACACAGCTTAAGTTGAAGGGCAGTGTGAGACTGGGGTAGCTTTTGATACTTGATGGGGAGATGGGCACAGGTATGCAGAGGGCAGGAAGAAGGGGGCACAGTCTGAGTAAAGGCAGGAACAAGCAGGGGGAGGGGGGAAACCTGTCAAAGTGTTAATGACCTGTCAGAGACCCAGGAATTTGCGGTAAGGCGTGTTAGATGTTAGGGAACTGTTGTGTTTGTTTAGCTGGAGAGTGATTTAAAAGAGCAGTCTTTTAATGGGGAGTTGAAGGTACACATAGCCTTCCATCCACTCAGCAATTCCATACCTGGGTATATACCCTAGACCCATATATGGATCATGAAATCAGTTTGGTGGGTTTTGAACAGCATTTAAAATATAGAATAGGATGGAATGAAATATACTAAAGGACAGAGGATGCAATAAGGGTAATAAGTATTGTTTCTAGAAGCAGTTCCATTGTGTGTAAGTATGTGGACATATTTGGTGTTTTGTGTAGCATATATTGTGATATAACATATATTTCTTACTGGGGGTTGCAGTCAAAAAAGTTCAAAAAAGACTGCCCAGAGAAACTCTTGCAGATGTGTACGTAAGGACAGTAATGTTGGTAACAGCACTGTTTATAATCGCCAATAATAGGAAACCCCCTTGATGTTCATCCTCAGGAGAATAGATAAGTTGTGGATTATGCGTATAATGAGGTACAGAGTAACACTTAAAAAGAAAGAAACTAGAGACACATCATCATAGACAAAAAACATCAAAGTTGGGCTTCCCTGGTGGCTCAGTGGTTGAGAGTCCGCCTGCCGATGCGGGGGACGCGGGTTCGTGCCCTGGTCCGGGAAGATCCCACATGCTGCGGAGCAGCCGGGTCCATGAGCCATGGCCACTGAGCCTGCGCATCCGGAGCCTGTGCTCCACAATGGGAGAAGCCACAACAGTGAGAGGCCCACGTACCACAAAAAAAAAAAAATCAAAGCTGAAAGAGAAAAACAAGGTCTCTGAATTATAAATGTATTATATCATTATATAGACCTTAAAAACATTCAAAACAATGAAATACATTATTTGTGGAGGAATATAAACATGCCTGAGTGTGATAACAGCAAATTTGAGGGTAGTGGTTATGGCTGATGAAGGAGAGAGGGGAATGGCATCAGAGAGAGGGACTTTCCCCTGCATCTGTTTGTGTTAAATTGGGTGATGGGAGCGCAAGTGTTTGTGATAACATTCCTTATATTTGTCTGCAGGCTCGAAAAATTCTGTAGTACATTTGCTTAGAACAGAACCGCAGGATAATTCATGAGCCAGCACTGGGCAGAGACTGACTTGGAGACTTGCAATAGTATAGCTTTAAAGGCAATGGTCCTGGACTGGGCTGCTGACAAGAATAGGCTGTTCTCATACAGTCGTATGTGTGATAGCGGTGATAATCATACCCTATATTTTTGGATGGGCTTTTCAAAATAGAAAAACACTTCTACAGACATCTTCTCATGTTATGGTCACCAGATAGGCAGGTGACCTCAGAAAACTGAAATTTAGAGAAATGAAATGACGTGGCTGAGACAAGACAGTAAGGAGTAGTGAAGTGCGGAATTGAATCCAGTCTGCCCATGATTTTTTGGTCTTTCAAGACATATATACACTAATATGTATAAAATATATAACTAATAAGAACCTGCTGTATAAAAATAAATAAAATAAAATTCAAAAAAAAGCCTAGCGTATTAGGTCCACCTTTGACTAAAGTCCAAGTGTTGTTCTTTAAGTCTCTGGTTTTCACTTATACGTGTCACAAACATATGATATAGAGACTGTGATTGTGGAGACATCGTCAGCTCTCATGAAGCAAGACCATTGCTGTAACTCACTCATGTCTTCCAGATGCAGGAGCAGATCCTCACCTGGGCTTCCCTTCTTGGTCATGGGGCACGTTCCCTGTGTGACACATGACACTGAAAGGGAGAATTCAAGGGCAAATACCTGGTAGATTCTTGCTGGCCAAGTTTCAGAGGATGTCAGAGGGCAGCTGGTAGGGGAATGAGGCCTGGTACAACCTTCTGCAGGAATGTTTGCAACCAGCCTATGTGTGTCTAGAGATGCTTAGACTGGAGCCAGATGTTCTCCCTAGCAAAAAAAGAAAAAAACAAAAAGGCAACAAACCCAGACATCTTCCATAGACTAGGAACTAACAAAAACGTGGGTGTGTAACAAAAAGGCAGCAGATAACTGTGAATGACATTGTTCAGATGTGGTTTCACTCCATAAGTAACAGAAGAAAAGACAAAAACAAATGTTTCTGGGTCTAAAGTGTAGGTTCCATGTCAGGTTTGGATGAACCCATTATTCTCATGTAATTTTCCCAATAACCCTCTGAGGCAGGTGATAATATCCTTCAATGTAAAGACTGGGAAACAAGAGCTAAGGCATTAGCTGATCTTCCCAGGGTCACTGGCTAGTAAGTGACGTAGCCAGGATGTGAAGTCGGGTTTTGCCCCATAGCTCACAGTGTTTCCTCTATATCATGCAGTCATAAAATTGATAGGGAAAAAGAAAACACGTTTATAAGCCAACATGTGGTGACCATGGAAAGAAGTAGATGTGGGGGGTGGGGCTGGAATACTGGAAGAGGAAATTTAGACCTTTGGGCTGGGAAACTAGCCTAGGTTCTTGAGCAGACGACTGTCTAGGTGAATGTTCTGTTCTGGCATGTTCCATCCAGCAGTGAAGCACACGGTGGGCAGGAGCTACAGGCAGCAGGGGCAGAGAGCAGAGGGGCGCTCCTGGCGGTCCCCCAGTGCCCCACTGGCCCTACTGAACAGCCACATGCCCTGCTATCCCAGGAGTTGAGCAGATACCTCCCTGTAGAGGTGCAGCAAGGAGATGTCTGTCTGGGATCACAAGTCGGAACGCAGAACACATTTTCCCACGGAAAGCACGTCCTCCTTGGTATTGGGTTCTGGCCTGCAGAACAGTGACAGAATCCATTGTGGACTAGATTGGCTTTTATGGGCAGGTCTGGGAGCCCAGTCACCACATACCACATACATTCTGTAGGAAAATGTGTTCATAGTTTAGCTTTCAAGTGGCCATTTGGAACATAGCCTGCCTTAAGCTGAGGATGGCCTACCTTGGAAGAATGCTGAGGTTTGAGGTGTTAAGCGCCTGGGTTCCAGTGTTGCAGGAGGGAGGGGATGGGGAGTGACATTTAGCGGGCACTCACAGGTACCCAGGGCTGTGCTGGGGGTTCTGTGTAACCTCTTGTCTTGTTCCAACTGTAGTTCAGTAGGAGCATCCTCATTTTTGTGCAGGGGATTAGACTCTCAGAAAGGTTAATTAACTTTTCCAAGGGTTTACAGCTAGGGAGAATTGAGGTCTATAGTTCGAGTTCTTTCCAGAAAGAGATCAAATCACTTAATCGGAGGTTCTCTGCCTTCCCCAGCCTTGCCCCTTACCATCATTGTGATAAGAAGAACCCATACGAAAGCCGCATGGGGGCCTTTTAAAAACACACTAAGGGGCTTCCCTGGTGGCACCGTGGTTAGGAGTCCGCCTGCCGATGCAGGGGACACGGGTTCGTGCCCCAGTCCGGGAAGATCCCACATGCCGCGGAGCGGCTGGGCCCGTGAGCCATGGCCGCTGAGCCTGCGCATCCGGAGCCTGTGCTCCGCAGTGGGAGAGGCCACAGCAGTGAGAGGCCCACGTACCGCAAAAAAAAAAAAAAAAAAAAAAAAAAACATAAAAACACTAAGTTGCTGGAGGCTGTGTGACATGGGCAGGATGGTAACACCCCTCATAGCTGCTCCTGCCCTTTCCCGGACCCACTGTCTCATCTCCCTTTCTCTTCTCTGTGTCTGGTTGGAAATTCTTGCTGTCAAATCAGTGGCTGTTTATAGCCACTAAGAGAGGAGGCCAATGGGAAAGGGGGCAGAGGGGAGGGCGTGCAAGGACAGGAGGGAGCTGAGGAGCTGGGAGGTGTGGGGGCAGAAGTATGTGAGTTCCGTGGGGGGCTAAGCACATAGTATGGGGTGTCTTTTCCTGCCAGGTGCCTCCCTCTGCACCTTTTGCCTCACAGCCCAGGCACCCACTGGACTGCTGCCACCATTTGCTCCAGTCCATTCCCAAGCCTGCATGGATCTCTTTCAAGCTAGGGCTTCTGCTTCTCTGTGAGCCAGCTTCTGCCCTAGCCCAGGAGGATCCAACCTGACTCAGGTGTGACCAGGTGATTCAGACTTCCCGAATCCAAAAGTTCCCCACACTGCCTTCGGTGGAGACCTTGGGCCTCCCCCTCGGCACTGAGAGCAGACATGTGAAGGCAATGCTCCAGGTCACTCGTACTCTTGCCTCTATTTTCACAGCAAGCATTCACTCACTGCCTACAATATGTCAGACTTCAGGATATGCTGGGGCATAAAGGAAAATAAGATATAGCCTTGGTCTGGGGGAATTAACAGTCGAGAGAGAGAGATGTAAACGAAGTATGTTGTATGCCTGAAGAAGGCACAAAAAGCTTGGGAGCAGAGATGAGTTAGTATCTGAGTATCCCTGGGATTAGGGACTTGGGGACGCCTTCTCTAAGGTGGTGACATCTGAGCTGGGCATTCAAGAAGGAGGAAGCATTAACCAGGTATGTACGGGGCTGGGCAGTCCCCATGGTGGGAATTGAGTGGCAGAGCGTGGAGGCCAGGGATGAACTGAGTTTGGAAAGTCAAGTGATGTTGTTACTAAACTAAATGTATGAGCTTCTTCTCTCTTTAATCAGACTGGGAATGGAAGCTGTGCGGTGGTACTTCTATGTAGATACTGGGTGATGCCGGAAAGCCACTATGGGCAGGAAGCCTTGGAAGTCAGACACTGTGAATACTAAAAATTTGTTTTAATAAGCAATTTAGTTAGAGCTTGGGAAATTCGAAAGGCCTAAAATTGCATGTATGTATATGCCAGTCCAAAGGAAGAAGCTAGCATCCTTTAGCAGTTATTGTATTCCCACAGCCCTGTTAGTAATTAATTAAAGAACATCCTCCCCTGAATTATTAGAGCAGAAGAATCCCCTCACCCCATCATCGCAAGGTCTGCTAGCTCAACACCATCCATTTAAAGATGGCAGGTACTGTTATACCCATTCTACAGATAAGGAAACCAAGACCCAGAGAGGCTAAGGTCATCCTGAGTGGCAGAGAAGGGTTTCTGTCTGTGTTTGCATAACTGCATATTTTGGTTTCAATGAGAAATGGTACAGCTTTCTGGCGTGACTGTTTCAGCATCTCCTAACCTTAATGTCAGGACATGAGTCCTTCTGTCTAACCTCATCATTACTTTTCTTTCCCAGCAAAGCTTCTGTTTTGGTTTTTTTGTTTTTCAATCACAACCAGAATGTCCTTGAGGTATTCCTTGTTTGTATTTTTGTTTCTTATGAGTATTCATTCCATCCTTTATTAAAAACATGTCTTTAGAGAAATCCCTGAGTAAAAGGCGACTTTCTATTTCGCCGACTGGTTTGAAGGGACAGTGGCCTTCCACAAATGACATGGTGCGTGCCACCCCTCTGTGGGTAGAGATGTAGTCAAAATCATGACATCATTGTGGCTTCCTCCCTTTCTCTTTTTTCCAAGTACAAACACAAGGTAATTATCTAAAGACTCTTATGTGAAAAAAGGAACATCTTCTACCCAGTTCCAGAAGTAGCCATCTGTTTCTCTAACCCAATAAATGCAGTAAGCGTCCACCTCCCAGGAGGTGCTGTAAAAGCTTATGGCTGAGAGTTTTGTATTTTGTGAACAGTGAGTTACCACTCAGATTGTCCTTAGCAACCCAAGACTGGTTCCATGGGAACAAACTAAGATACTTAGTTTTATCTAGTTACTCCAGATCAAGACGCTTGTTGGGCCTCTTTGAATTCTAAAGTTTCCTGGTGTTGAAGAGGCCCAGGGTGATCCTTGCATGGACAGCGCTCTTCAGGCTCAATTTGGCCAACCTGTTCGTGATGGGACCATTGTCTGTTTGTTTCCTGTTGTGCATGGTGGGGTGAGAACCCTGTAGACTTCCTACCTGAGGAATGATGTCCTGTTTGGGGAGCGCAGAAGCAGAGCGAGGTGGAAGGGTGATGGTGGTTTGCTGGGCCTTGGGTTGACCCTGGCCCTCCTGGCTTGGAATGCCATTGTTTAAGAGCTGCAGCCAGAGCTGGGGTGGGGACGAAGGAAAGCCGCCAAGAGACACTGAAGCCGTAAGCTTTAGGGAACGAAGCTGGGTGAGGCAAAGAGGAACTATTGCTAAACCAAAATATTTGACTAGATTTCACTTTTTTCCTTCAGTCCAAATTCTTTGCTTGAAAGTTTAGCTTTGAAGTTGTTTCTTTTCTTAATGTTCCAACAATATTGTTCTTTTAATCTTGTTTTTTTGGGTGGAATGTAGACTCTTTAGATTATTTCTAAATCATAGCCTCAAATTTCTCAAATTCCTGGGTATGCTTTCAGTCATAGGCCTTCTTTGGTGCGACCCAGAATCTTCTTTCTCAAACAGGCAAGAATGTGTAAAAGCAGCCTGGCTAAAACCGACAGTGGATCTTCAGTGTCTGGTATTTTGCAGATTTTCAGAGAGATGCTAAATGGATTATATATTCCTATCATCTGCGCAGCTCTTTCTGACGTCTTGATACAGAATACTTAACGCCAGTTCTTCCGATAGACAACACACACTGTAAACAGCATCATGATACAAGTCATTAGAATTATAATAAGATTTATAGAGAAAAGGTTTTTCACCAAAAAACATGTTTAACAAGAGAACACAACCTTTTTATTTTACTTGGAAAAACAAGATGAGACGTTCCCTCATCAAATCACTGAGCTTTGATGGATTCATTTCCCTTGCATACTGTGCCCACTTCTCTTCCAAGTCACTGGATAGCACTTACGGGTTTTTAACAAGCTCAACATCCCATGTGAGAAAAGTCTCTTCCATCCACAGCCTCCTGGGGTTGGAAAGTAGATCCCACCACCCAACCCCCAAGCACAGCTTCTGAGCCCCCAGGGTTGTACAGTGCATCTCATCAGGGTAGCGCCTGTGTCAGCCCCAAAGGAAGTGGGTTCAGGCACCCCCTTGAATTGTTTTTCATTTCTCCCTCATACATTTAGCGAGTGCCTGCTCTGAGCCAGATCCTGTGCTGGACCCCAGGATCGCCCAGATGAATTAACCATGATTCAGGGTGCTCCCAGGGGAGAGAGAAGTGCTCATCGGTACAGGCTAAGCTGAGTAAGGAGGACAGCAACAGAGACAGAGAGAGGAAGGGTTGTATCGGAGGGTAGGGTCACCAGGGTTGGCAGAGCCAGTCACTTTTAGCTTAGACCTTGGAAGACGGGTGAGCGTTGGTCAGGTAAGATGAACAAGAGTGGCCTTCCAGGCCAGGGAAACAGGAACAAAAATCAAGGGCAGAAAGTATTCAACCCATAATATGTTTGGAAAATGCCAGCGTGGCTGATGTGGCTGCATCAGGAGACTTGAGAAGTCAGCCAGGATATACCCCAAAGCCAAGAGTTTGACCTTTAATCTGAAGGCATTGATGGGAATTGAGAAGAGGAGGGCCTGCATGCCTACATGGTATCAAGTATAAACACACTAGAGGATTCCTTGGAAAGACCAGGATTTGACAGAAGGTTGGGGAGAAGTTTCATTATCTTGCTGAGTCTATTTTCCCCCTGCCCTACTGCCCTCCTCCTCTCCCCCAGGCTTTGTGCTGAAGTCTTCTACGCACAGCCAAGGACTCAGGGCTGTTAACAGTAACTAAGATAGTCTTTTTTTTTTTTTTGCGGTACGCGGGCCTCTCACTGCTGTGGCCTCTCCCGTTGCGGAGCACAGGCTCCGGACACGCAGGCTCAGCGGCCATGGCTCACGGGCCCAGCCGCTCCGCGGCATGTGGGATCTTCCCGGACCGGGGCACCAACCCGTGTCCCCTGCATCGGCAGGCAGACTCTCAACCACTGCGCCACCAGGGAAGTCCCTAAGATAGTCTTTTGAGGCAGAAACTAGCAGGCCTCACAGATTTGTGTCTGAGAGAACCTCACCGCATCCCTGAGGAGCTCATGTTTTCCCACCAAGCCTTCTCTGTGATCCATGTCGTTGCTAATTGAATTGTTCATATTCTTCAAGGCAGCGGAAGCCCCAGGCTAGTGCCAAGAATGGCATTTCCATAATTAAACTCGCAGGTGGAAGAAGGAATCTCCTTCCTAGGTTCTTAATTTAGTACTACTGCACAAGAGATTAGTCCTACTGAAGGCTGCTTTTCACTCTCAATACCCCCCAGCCACATAATGTATGCATGATCCAGAAAAACCGTACTATTCTGAATATGCTTCTGAAAGAACCATTTTAGTTTATAATATTTAAAATGAGAACAGGGCTTAGGCAATTTCCACCATACTTGTGTTAGCTGTGGGAGGTTCAAGAACAGAGCTGGGTTCGAATCCCTCCCCACCTCTGACAAACCAGATAACCTCGGATGACAATTATCTCACAAGATTGCTTAGTACTTAAAGAGATCTAATAAAGAATGCTCTTTCAGTTTCCCTGAAAAGTTGTTTTTTACAGACTGATGAAGGTATGTGTCACCTATGTCAGGAGCAACCCAGGGAAAGTTCCACCTACTTTGTGACTCCTTTTTTAACTACTCATACTTGCTCCGACCTTTTTATATTCTCTGAACCCCACTTGCACTCACAGTCAATATTTACAGTTGGGACCACTTGAAAACCTTAGTAAAACCCTAAATGATGTTGGGTACAAGTATTTATTTCATGTGGCTTAGTTTTGTCTCCCAAACTAAATGGTAAACCTTTGAGATCAGGAGGCATGTATTATATTTCTTTGAATGCAGCCCTCTGACTCTAGCATGGTGCAATGCTGGTTACACGGTATGTACGAGATAAATACTTGATTGATGGATTTGCTGTGGCTTTTCCCATCCAAGTGGAAATATGGATGTTTGTCGCCTGAGGAGGATCCAAGTCCTCTGAGCTGACGTCACACATGGAACTCACTTTCCATCAGTATATTCACTCACATTGTCACATGCCAACCGGACACTGACGGAGCCCCTGCCATGCCAGACCCTTTCCATACACGTTATAATGTCTTCTCTTAGTGCCAAAATTTGAGGCTCAGACTTAACGCAAGCTGTTCACTGTTCTGACCAGAGCCCGGTCACCTGCGAGGTCATGGAAATGCTGTGGAGTGTCTCAAGGGTAGAAAGGACCTAAAACCAGGAACCCTGCCCAACGCAAGGTAATTAGACTCCATCAATCCGGTGGCATACACCACCTCTCCCCGCCCCCTCAAGGTCCCGCTCCATTTGCTTCGTAAAACCTGATGAGCACTTTTTTTTTTTAAGTAAGAGCTCTTCCATTCTGCCACTCAGCTGCTACGGTGGCTGCTGGCTGCGGCCCTGAGGAATGTGTGTGCACTCAAGGGCAAATGTCACCTCCCTGCATTGTGCGGAGAGCTCGCTTTGTGCCTAAAGACCGGGAGCTGCATAAAGCCCCAATGTCTTCCCCACAATGCACCCCAGTATGCAAAGTTCCTTTTCAGCGGCAGAGCCACAGATCTCGCTGAGATGCACTTTGACTCTCTGTCTTCCTGTAAGCGCTCACGTCTCAAATTCTGAACCATCCAGGCTTGGTTAGTGTCATCTTTCTGTTATGACTCCATCTAGGGAAAACCTATTTAATTTCCCTTCCGAAGTGACTGATATGAGCACCAAAAGCTTTTTTTTTCTTTAAAGATTGAAACAGCAATTAAGATTTTATAACAGTGTGACCTTGGGAAAATGCCACTAATTAGCTACAGTCAATTCTGTGGATTCGAGAGTATTCTGTGCAAGACTGCCACTCACACAGAAAGTTCTGTCTGGATTTCCCAGCCTTGTCCTCTTCCTGGAATGCCTGTCTCCTAGTCTTCCAATGGTCAAATCACTTCACCATCATCACTTCTCTAGCTCAGGTATCACCTCCTCCAGGAAGCCTTCCCTGATTTCACTTTTCTTCTGAATTCCCATAGGGCTTTGTTTCCTCTTCTCTTGGAACTCTTCATTTTTTTCTTGGTCTCGTCTTAATAAGAGCATATGTTACTTGTATTCTTCTGTAAGATCCTTGAGAAAAGAATGTGTCTTCTTAATCATTATTTTCCCATAATACTTAATAAAGTGCCTTACACATACATGACACTTTCTAAATATTTGGTGTGTGGGCATAGAAAAGGAATTATTGGAAATTATTTGAATGAATTGTAGTTAACCATTTTTTGTTTTGTTGTTTTTTTTAGTTTTATTCAGATAAAATTGACATATAACATTGTATTCGTTGAAGGTATACAGCATAAAGATTTGTTATGTGTGTGTACTGAAAAATGATTACCAGTCAGTTTAGTTAACATCCATCACCTCACGTAGTTACAGTTTTTTTTCTTGTGATGAAGAACTTTTAGGATCTACTCTCTTAGCAACTTTCAAGTATACAATACAGTATTGTTAAGTGCATAACATCCCCAGGATTTATTTATCTTATAACTGGAAGTTTGTTCCCATACTCAACCATTTTTAATGACCTCCACAATCAGTTCCTAAGAATGTTGTCTGATGAGGATGATAGTGATGATGGTGATGATAACTAAAATAGTAAGAGTGGCCATCATTCATTGAACAGTTGCTGCATTCTACATGCTACAAAGTAACAGCACTTTACATGTTACTACACTCATCTTAATAATGAGGAAATGTGGTTTTTAGAGAGAGCAAATAACATGCCCAAAGCCAGGATGAATAAATGATAGAAGTGAGATTCGAAACCAGCTCCATTTGACAACAGAGCAAGAGCCATGAACTGTTGTGTTATCCTAAAGCGTATCATTAAAGAGCGATTTCTGCTGCGTGTAAGAGCAGTCTCTTTCCCTTTATTCCCTCAAGGCTTGGGCTAGGGCAGTGGGGATAATTGATGCATTTGTGAAATCAAGCTAGAATGAAAGCATTTCGCAGCTTAGAAAGAGCATTACAGGTCGTCTACGCTTATCCCAGCTCCAGCGATTGCCCCCTTGGTCTCCACAGTGCTTCCAGAACAAGGGAATGGAAAACTGGGTGAGCATCCCCAGGCGGCCAGACTTTGGGAGGCATTGTCACGGACCTGCCAAGCCTTTTTTCATGTTGGCTACTTTATAAATGACTATAATTGCACCAGGCTTTGGTGGAAGACTTTGAGCCTAATAAAAATGTCAAACTCATTAAGAAGGTTTCCAAGACCAAATAAACTCTGAAGAGGCTGTAATCTTTGATGGCTGTAAATTTGCAAATCACAAGAACGTGGAAAAATATAACTGCCATGTACAGAGCTACTGAAATGTCGCTGTTTATTGCTTCAACATCATCTCGTAATGGCGGTTTGGTTGCAAGATCAGAAATCTCTCCTGAAAAAACTGTAGCACTCTTTTTCTTTATTGTAACAAAGCAGCTGTGTGTATGAGCTGTCCTGGATGTGTCACAAAGCAAAATCTAGAATAAACACAAGTTTGATTAGCCTGGAGTCATGGCCCAAATCTCATTATGTTGGAAATGTTTAAAGTCAGGCCGAAGGGCTTTTTTTTCTGTCTTCAGGGTAGCTTAGGAAAACCATGGGAAAAACAGAAGTTACACTGGAGAAGGTTTCACAAGTAGGGGTAGAATTTCAGCTGGATCTTCAATGTTGGGTTTGGAGAGGCAGTGATCTAGGAGACAAAAATGAGCTGAGGGGCAAGAACAGAGTGTAAGGTTGAGGATGGTGATAAAGATGATGGGTTGAGTGGTGCTAAGGGTTTCATACTGGGGACTCTGAAGGGTTTAGCAATTTATTAAAGTCCTCTTAGATGCCAACACTGAGCTAGAGGCTTAGCAATCCTCACGTTAGTCCTATAAGGTAAGTGTTATATTCAACTTAGAGTTAATTAAAACTCAGGCTAATGCAAATCCATAGAGGACAGAAAGCAGACTGGTGGTCGTCAGGGGCTGGGAGAGAGGAAAACAGGAAGTGATTGTTAATGGATACAGGGTTTCTTTTTGGGGTGATGAGTGTTCTGGAATTGGATCATTGTGATATTTGTACAACTTTGTGAATATACTACTGAATTATCTACTTTAAAAAGGGTGAACTCTATGGTACATGAACTGTTTCTCAAAAATAATAATAGTGAGGGGGAAAAAACTGAGGAACCAAGAGATCAAGTGACATTCCCAGGGTCATGAAGCTGGTGGTCAATCGGCAAACCGGGATTTGAAGCCAGTGCTTCCTGGCCCCAAAGCTTGTGATCTTCCCCCTAGACCATGCTGTCTTCTGTCCTTTCAGGACCTGTGAAGTCTTAGCCATGAAGTTGGTCACAGAGTTTGGTCAATGAGTAAAACGTATTTTTACAAATGCAATGATGCTGTCTGACAGATACAATGTAAAACCTAGTGGGTCATGAGACACATAGTAAAGTTTCTAGTAGGAAGGAACACACCAGATACTGCCTTTGAAGAGAGCAAGACCCATTCTGGACTCCACCTGAGGTCAGGACGGGGGATGCCGGGGTGCTGGCTCCCAGGGTTCATTGACCAACTGAGCCTCATGATGGAATATTTTTGTGCACACAGCTTGTGGGCTGTGACAGGTGAGGTCTGCAGGAGGGGATCATATTATGAAAGACTTGAAATGCTCTCCCCTCTGGTGGGGAAATTTTAATTCGGGGCAGTGGGCAATGGTGCATTAGGGCTATAATTGTTGTTGGAAGGTTCTTCTGGCAGTGTACAAAGGGTGAGTTAGGATGAAGACAGAGTGGGTCAGGGAGGCCAACTGTAATCATCCAGGCATGAGTTAAGGAGGGTTTAGTTCAAGGTTTTGGTACTAGAAATGGAGAGGAGGAATGAATCGGGGTAAGATTTAGAAAAACTGGATAATAGCGTCAGCCACAGATGGAGAAGGAACAGTTATAGAACTATCCTAAGCTTCTCTTCTTCTTAACTCCAGGTTTTGCACCTGGAAGGCTGGAAACCCGAAGGTGCTAGGGGTAGAAACGACCTAGAAAGGAGGCTTAGTTTGAGGAGAACATAACGAAGTAAGTTTGCAGCCTAATGAGTCTGGGGTAATGACACTGGAACATTGGCACAAGAGTTGTGCTAACTCCCTGCCCAGGCCCTCATCCCAGACAGATGCAGCCTTTTCCTTCCTTGCACTTTAGGAAAGTAAGGTCTGATTGATGTGCCAGTGAGAAATATGAAAGAGTAATAATATAAAATGCAATCCAATGCCTTTTATAATCCAATAATATAAAATGCAATCCAATGCCTTTTCATGATGCTTTGTAATCTACAGACTATCTTGGCATCTTTTTTTCTACTTAATGTGACACAGTTTCATCGTAATTCTTCCACCATGGAGAATTTGCCCTGCACAAAACTACAGTTGGATTTATTGTGGCCTTCCATTCAGCAGTATGAGTGACAAAGGGAGTTCAAGAGGAAGAATCAGAAAGACCCTGAATATTTGAATGCAAGACGAGACACTCCCACCAGTGCCTGGTGAAATGTGTGTTATCTGCATCCAATGAAACAAATACCCCATTCAAACTTAGGGGAGCTCCAGGAAAGCAAGGAGCTCCAGGAGCTCCACCGCAAACAAATGCTGAGAAAATGTATGTGTATTAACCGGTGTCAATTATTTACCGTTTCAAGGTATATAAATGTCCATTGTAGTAGAAAAAGACGGTGGAATGGTGTCTTTAAGTGCTGAAAGAAAAAACACTGTCAACCTAGAATTCTATATCCAGTGAAAATATTCTGTAGAAATGATGGAAAAAGAAATGCTATGGAGAAGAATAAAACAAGAAATGTCGGTAAGAAGTGCAGGAGTGGGGTCTCAGTTTTAAGTAGAATGGTCAAGGAGGACCTTTCTGGGAATGTGATGGTTGTTCAAAGACCAGAAGGTGAGGGGCCGAGCCATGTAAACAAACGGGAGAAGAAGTTATAACAAGCAGAAAAAGCCCCTGAGAAGATGCACGTCTGACATGGTTAAATAACAGCAAGGAAACCAGTGTGGCTGAGGAGAAGGATCAAGGAAGAAAAGAGAAGGGGATGACATCATAGAGCTGACAGGGGACCAGACTGTGTAGAGGATTATGGGAAGGCTACATATATCTCTTGTTGGCCTGGGACAATCCAAATGTATACTTATTGTCCCGATATTATTTTATTAAAAACATGTCCTGGTTTGGATGAGAAACTTTATGGTAACCCTAAGTATAGGTCATTTAAAAACTTTGGCCTTTATGCATATTGAGATTGGAACCTCTGGAGGTTTTGACCCATGATCTGGCTGTAACATGAGCGTCAGACTATCATGTGGAGAATAGATGCTAAGCGGGCAAACCTGAAAAGAGGACGCCAATTAGTTAACTATTGAACAATCCCAGGTGAGAGGTGAGGGTGTCTTGGGTCACAGGGCGGTAGAGGTGATGAGAAGTGTCTGGATCCTGGAAGTATTTTGAAGGGAGAGTGGCATACCTCTTGCAGGGTGTGAGAGAAAAAGGGTTGTTAGAGGGTGACATCGAGGATTCTGGTCTGAACAATGGGAAGGATGGCGTAGCCCACAGCCGAGATGGGGAACAGATTTGGGAGAGGAGATCAGGAACTAGATTTTGGATTGTGAAGTTTGTGGTGTCTGTTGGACAGCTAAGTGGAGATGTTGGAGCCGTGGGTACAAAAATCAGAGGTTCGGGGAGAGCTTCAGACTGGAATATAAATGTGATATTTAATACCAAGAGACTAGATGAGCTTGGCAAGTATAGAGGAGAGAAGATGGTCAAAGAACTGAGCCCTAGGATGCTACAATGTTTGTAGTCTGTGAAATAGGGAGGACAGCAAATAAGACTGAGAAGCAGCCACCAGGAAGTTCGGAATAAAACTAGGAGAGAGTGCAGTGCCAGAAGCCAACTGAGGGCAGTATTCTAGGGAGGAAGGAGTAAATCATTTGGGTCAAACGTTCCTGTTGGGTACGGTAAGATGAGGACTCAGAATTAGTATCAAGGCAGTCACGGGTAACCTTGACGATGGGAATGTCTGTACCTAGTGAGGGCAGAAGCCTGACTGCAGCAAGTTCAAGAGAAAATGCTGTCTCTGTTTTTCTGGGGGCAGGTTTTCCTTTCATTTTGTTTTTTGTTGTTTTCTTTTCCACACTCTCCTTGGTTGGTCTTTGTGAAAAGCAAAAGACAAAGGAAGTTTCTCCAAGAGACCTCTTCTAATATACTTTGCGCAGTGGCTGGGCAGAGAGACCACAGAAGCTATATGGTTTTCTGTTGCCATCATCCGGCTCCTTTTGGGGTTGGGGGCATTTTGCAGCCGCACGATAGCTCATTTTATGTTCCTTGTCACTTAAGCTTCTGCGGCAAAGGGAATGCAATTTGGGAGCTGCAAACTCCAGCAAGGAGACGGGATCAACAGCTCAAAGAACAAGACCTCCCAGAAATAACATATTTCTAGGGGCAATTGTAATGTGGTTGTCCTTAAAATTGGGAGACGAAATCTGAAAACATTTCTGAGGGGAAAAAAGGCAGGGCTGGATGACAGCTTGGCTTTGGGGGATGAATTAGGAGAGAAGAAAAAATTTGTCAAACCTTTTGGGTGAGCCAAAAGCTTAGCAGTGCTGAGCAGAAATGTGTTAGTAGAAAAAGAGGGGCCAGCTGGGGGCAACGCAGTACGTTCAATTTGGGACTTTGCAGGAGATACAAATGGAGGTGATCTAGCACTGGCTAGAAACCGACACCAGAGAGTCAGAATGGCTAAATGGGGATCCAGGGGCCCCTGAATGGGAAGTGGCAGAGGAAGTCCTGTTTCATAGGAGAGGTGGGATTTAGGAGACATTGAAAAGGTTGGAGAAAGGCAGGTTGACCGTCTTGGGAAGAAGTGGTAACGGGGAAAGTCACAGGCAGGTGGTCCAGCTGGCAAGGTGGCTCAAAGGTGAGGAAGGAGGGCATTTTGGCATTTGTAAATGACAAGGACCTTGAGAGGTGACTTGTGAGTTAAGGTGCTGGGATAAGAGTCTCTCACTTCTGTACTCATTGACTCACTGCTAAGACCCAGGCATCATGCCCAGCACTGAGAATTCAGAGGTGAGCCAGGTACAGTGTGTGTACTTGCTGTAGTCACCCTCTCTGTTGTGGTGAAACAGCAGTGTGTGCTCAACACAGCACAAAGCATAAGAGTTGTAATCAAGGCACGAGGAGGTGGAACCTTACCCACCCTGAGTCTCAGTGCAGGTGTGCAGATACAGTCATACTGAATAGGGTTTAACTAGGTCTGGGGAGGAGAGACCTGTAACTCTTTCCAACACGGACAAATACTAGGGTGTGTGGAAAAGCATGAAAGGTCCTGGGAGGTACAGGGAGTTCAGAAGTATGGAAGGGCCTGGAGTCCAGAGGAAAGCAGGAAATAAGGTAGGAAATTGACGAGGGCAGATCAGCAGCCACTTAGTAAGAATGCTAAGGGGCTGGAGGGGGGGAGGGGACTCACACTTAAGTACCTATCGTATAGCAGGCCCTTTGTTAAGGCTTTCATATTTTTAAGTTTAGTTGTGACCTTTCAATTTTTTTAAAAAAATATACTCGTTGTAGAAAAATTGAAAAACACAAAAAGGAAGAAGACAATAGCCCATCCTGATATACTTCTTCCTGGCATTTTTATATAATGTCTCCATCCTTTAATCACGTAGCATTTTAAAGGGGATCTCCCACATTATTAAAAATTCTTTCTAAAAATCATCTTAAGCAGTATCTAATATTCCATCCTGTGAATGCACAGTAATTTATTTAATCATTCTCCTAGCACTGTGTATTTGGGTTGTTTCCAGTTTTACATAAATATAAATAAAGCTGTGATCGGCATCCTCGTATGTCAGTCTTTGACCTTGTTTTTGATTATGCCTTCACAGTTAGTTCCCATAACTGGAATGACGGGGTCAAAGGGCATGAGCATTTTCAGCCTCTTGATCCTTGTTGCCAAATGGCTTTCCAAAAACTCCTTCCAATCTGTGTTTCAACTGGCAGCATTTCACTGCATACTCTCCAAAAATGAACACTGTAATTTAAAATTTGATATCACTTAATCCTTATGATATTCTCATGACATGAGTATTATCCCCAATTTACAGATAAGAAACTGAGGTCAACAGGTTACTTCACCAGCTCCGAGTCACATAGCTAGGAAGGCACAGAGACAGACCCCACACGGGGTTTGGCTCAGAATTCGAGAGATGCATTGCTCTCTCCCTGGACAGCTAAAGGATCCCACTGGAGGGTTTTAAATCCAGAGAGTGACATGAAGGACAAGGCCTTCTTGGCCTGCTCTTCTTAGCCCTGGCTTGTATATTGGTGATGGGTCTAAAGAAGATTAACTACCAGCTGACACGAGAGAACCCTTTTTTGTTCTTTGGGATTTATGAGCCAAAGACCGATTATATGGAGAGGGGCGAAAAGAACAGAAAATGTAATGTAGGTTATTAATGTTAATAGGTAACATATATATGAGTTCATACAAATTAGTTAACAAATGTGACCCACTGCAGTAATTTCTAAACAGTGTTGTATAGTTAATAATTGTGGAAGGGGTCATTTCACTAGGAATTAAGTTGAGCTGTTCTCAGCTCGGCCACGTCTCTGAAACCGCCCACATCTCTTCAGCTTTTCAGACCTGAAGGTCAGAGACATGACATCCAGGTCCAGGGTCACCTCAGGGTTTAGCTCAGGCTCTGGCCAGATTAGCCACATGGGTTTGATTTGCTCTCTTGAAAGATCCACATTGGCCAATAGTCTCTCTTGGCCACACATAGGGAGTGTAAGAAAAATAACAATCAGAACTACCATTTATTGAGTGCTTACTGTATGCCAGAGACATAGAGAAAATGAACTCCCTTGGGCACATTTGGGACCCAATAAGCAAACCAAATTAAAGACAGACTCCCTGGCATGGAATCCAAGACTGTCATCAGCAATAAAGAAGTGAAAACTGTTTGCAAGAGGGATTTAGATAATCTGTTTTAGAGCACATTGAATCATGCATAGTCCTTCCCTAACTTAAAGAATACACTGGTATTAAACAGGAGAAAGCGGGACTTCCCTGGTGGTCCAGTGCGTAAGACTCTGCGCTCCCAGTGCGGGGGGCCCAGGTTCGATCCTGGTCTGGGAACTAGATCCCACATGCCACAACTAAAAAAAAAAAAAGATCCTGCATGCTGCTACGAAGACCCGGTGCAGCCAAAACAAATAAATAAGTATTAAAAAATATATAGGAGAAAGCATCAGATTGACAAGCAATTGATAGTGGCAACCACTCACGCATCCCGAAGGAAATGAATGCTGCAGAGAGGAAGGAACCGTGTGGCACTCTGCCTGTTGGGATGTGTCACCCCCGCTGCAGGGCCCCTCCATCCACCTTCTACCCTGTCCTATCTTCCAGCCCTTCGTTTTCTGTCCCTTGCTCCTGTTAGTAAGAGAAACACCACATTTCATAAGCGTGTGTGAACTGCGGAGATCCACTATCATCCAGAAAATGCCACCTTTAGGAAGGCACTGGGTCAGACTGAAGGGAATGCTAATTTTTTCACAACAGAACTCCTGTGAGAACAGGGCTCAAATCAGCAAGGACTGCCCTTGTAGAAACAGTCTGTCTCGCCACAGGAGGGAGATTACAATGGGGGCGGGGTTCCACTTAGTAGGGATGGATGTGTGGGACCTTCTGGGTTCCAGTAACTTACTCTCTGTGCTCAAGTATAAACTCAGGTGATTTACATACATTCATTTACATATTTACTGGAAGATCCTCGTACATTAATACACTCTCTTTCCCCAGATTGAATAAAATGCGGTCTTTATACTTCTTTGCTTAGGTAGGAAGAGGTAACACTCTGACAGTCATTCCTCAAATATAAGTTGGAGGCAAACAGAGCACAGAGCAGACAGGGCAGTCATATGATGGCAGTGGGGGACTAGAGGGGTGCCCCTCGGTGAGTTGGCATGTACGTATACTTACATCCACGTGTGTATGTATGTATGCATTTGTGTGTATGTGTGTGTATGTGTGTGTGTAGAAGGAGAAAGACAGGCTGGGGTGTGGAGGGGGTTACGTGAATGAACACCATGCTGACCTCTATTCTTAGCATACGACTATTTGCGGAGGCCTTGGCAGTTTTTAATGTGCATTTAGATGCCTTAATAGAAAAAGCATTGCACTTATGGCTGCCTGGGCCCAAACCTCAGTTATGCCACCTTACCAGCTGCGCCATCAGTAAATATGAGAAGTGTCAGCGGTAGCCAGTTCCAGTCAGTAGGTTACACATTTCCCTTCTGTATCCCTGACCCTTTCAGTGTCCTAATACTGCTGAACTGATCTCCTGTTTCCTGTGTCTGGCATTTGGAGAGTCCTGGGGTTTTCACTGGAATATTAAAGTATTGCCGTTTCCTCCTAGACGTACATTAAGGGCGGTCCCAGGCTAGCCTTTTCCATTTCGTGCTGCCTGCTTCCCACTGCCAGTGTTTCCTATGGAAGCTACCGCCCCTCAGAAGCCCTGTGCCCATCCGCAGAAGCGGAAGCTCAGCACACCTCCTCTTTTCTCAGTGAGCACCCTGCGGACACCTGCTCTGTGCTGGGGACCCTCAGGAGGTCACAGTCTAGACATAGAAGAGACGATCAATAACAACTAACCATTGTATAATACGACAGGTGAGCAATTAATGTTATGTGCAGGAGAGAGAGAAGGATTAACCCAGCTTGGGGAGGTCAGAGAAGGCTTCAGAGGAAATGACATTTCAGTTGGAACTTGAGGGATGATTTTTGTTTGGCAGGCCAATGAGGACAATTAAGGCAGAGCCTACAGCGTGATAGGATTAAGGGACAGGGAATAGTCTGGAATACCTGGATCGGGGGCGGGGGTGTGTGCTGGTTGAGCATGTAAGTTGTGGAATGGGAAATGGCTATAAATAAGGTTGGAAAATTAGGCAGGGGTCAGGTCTTGCAGGCTTGGAGCTGAGCAGAATTTGAGCAAGTGCTCTTTGCACCGAGAACTGCTGCTGTATAGAGGCATTTAAGTCAGTGCGCGTACCATTCGTAGCTAAGGCATTTGGGGGCCCAGAGTACTGGGTCACTTGAAAGACATCCCCTGTTAGCCGGTTCTGTGGAAATGGACAACCCTCAAAGACTTGGGAAACACTAGCTGTGTGGTCAGGGAGGAGCCAGAAGGCCTGGGAGACCTGTGGAATAGGGTCATGAATGACCAGTATCTTTGTGCTTTTGTCAGTTTAATCACTAAAGGGGAATTCAAGCCTTTTGTAGAAGAGGTAATGAGGCTTTCTAAGGTTGGATGAGCTCACAGTTTCAACTAATCACCCCTCAGTGGGGCTGATGCCAGGCTTCTTCTGCAGACTTCTTTGTAAGATGGCTCCTTGGATTGAAGGATTTCTGAAAACAGATAATTCATAGAGGAAATGGTTTCACAGAGATGGAGGATCTGGAATTCAAAGGGCAGACAGCAGGAAGGCAGAACGGCATCCCAGGCTCTGCGAGGTTACTTGGATTGCTAGTGTATGAACCGTACGAGGTTGTCCATGGCTGTTTTCACCCGTGAAAAGGAGCAGGTTCCGTGGCTGCAGCTGTTGACAGAGACAAGAGGGATATGCAGCTGCTTAAACTTTTGACACATGGCTGTGGGACTGGAATGGGAGGCCACTCAACTTCCTCTCATGTCTCCTTTGCCTTCTGAATTCTGCAGTTGAAAGGATCACACTCAGACGGAGGCCCCAGCTGTGAAATTAATTCCCAACAGAGTCAATGCATTGATAAGTCTCAAAGGCTCCATCCAGGGCACTCCAATGAGCTTAGAGCAAGGGCGATGATGGTCGGCACCTTCCTGAAATTTCTGATTGTTGCTAAATGTGACTGAAGTCAGAATGCTATTGCCATCAGTAGGAAAGAGTTCGCAAAGTCACAAATGGTGCTTTTGATAATAATTCTATCTTGAAGGGTATTGTTTATTTGATAAAAGCCTTTGTCGCTTGGTCACATGAATAACCAAGGTAAAGGCTTTGCGGAGTCTGCTTCCTTAAGGAAAAAGCATTGTGAAATTCACCTTGACTTACGGAAAAGCAAATGCGTTTTCATTTGCTAATGGCCAGTCTCAGGCATAGTGTTTGCATAAGCAGAGTTGATGAAGAGCAACCTTTCCCAAAGTGTGTTCCGATACCTTTAGTCCTTTGAGAGTCCTGCGCAGGAAAGGGTTTATATGCGAGTAAATCCAAGAAATGTTGTGTGTTATAGGCTCCTCTTGGAGATTCACGAGGCCCACTGGCATAGTAAAGCCACTGAGGAAACCTGGTTGACTTTGTACAATTTAGCATTTCCCAAACTTGTTTTCCATGGAGCCATTGTTTTGGGGTGTTTTTTTTTTTTTTTTCCTATTTTTAACATCCTTTAAAATCCTGCATATTCAGAACGACTTTAGGAAATGCTGCTTTGGATAACTAAGGCATAAATAGGAGTAGGATTTATTGATTTAAATTGTCTTTGCTCACTTTTGATCATGTTGAGCCAGTTCATCATGAGCCTGGAGATATTTATCGAGCCACATATATAAAATGAGTCACAATCTCTCTCTCCAGACCCCTCTTCCTTATCTGGATCCTCTCATGTTCATAACTCCCCACATCCACCCAAGCAAAACTGGCCTGACCATGTCAATTTTCCTCTACACCCTGTTTATGAAGCTATATCCATACCAACTGTTGTGCTCAGAAGGGTTCTTCTGTCCGCATATGGGATCATATCCCATGTCAACCACTAAATCCATGCAGAACCTCTGTACTCTAATAAACCAGTCCTGCTTAGGTGGAATGTAGTATCACATTTGGGCCCAATTCCCAGCTGACCAATATGCCTCCTTTTTTGTGGAGTGTAAGCTTGGAGTATGTGTAACTGATATCCACCTATGGTCTGAAAGGAGATTTGCTGCATGTTGACGATACTGTAAACTCACTGAATAAATAGACCCTTTTCCCTGTCCTCCCCTCGCTGCAGGGTATGTTTATTAATTCAACTTTTAACCACAGAAGCCAGCTCCAGACATGGAGGCTTTATGGTTAGAGCTGGGTCATCAGAATGGTGGCATAGCAACGCTCGCTCCCTAAAGGACCTTATCTTCTTTTAAAAAACTCAGCTACTCTGTTTCGGCTAAATATTTATCTGTCTTCCCCAAATAAATATTTGCCAGTGTTTGAGAGAACTCTACCCACTTCTTGTACTTCCTTGCCACCATTTACTTTGTGCTGTTGCCCATCCCAGTCTGGATTCAGCCACCTTTACTCCTGAGGACACACTGGTAACTGCCTAATTATCATGTCCACTTGGCATTGTCACGGCTTTATTTTTTCCACCTCCTCAAAGTCTTCTTGAGGACCTATTCTCCTGACTTATAGGATGCTGAATTCTCCTTGTTCTCACATGCCCTTGAAGTCAGCCCTTCGAGTCTCTGTCTTCTGCGTGGAATACTTCCATCCATTTAACTCATTTATCTCCAACGACCTAAGGTTGCTGCCCCCACCTCTGATTCTTTTGGAATACTGCAGGGAATAAACAAGTAAACTGAACCTGTTACTTCCTCCAAATATTTCTGTTTCTCTAAATGAAATCATAAATTTCCCAGGTCAATTGAATTTAAAACATCAGGGTTATCTTTGACTTCCCTGTCTCCCTGACCTCCTGTGACATTTGTGACCGTGTCATAAATTTGGAGGCACGAGGGCAGGTCTGTGAAAGATATTTATTTCTTCTGTTTCCTGCTCAAATAAACAGAATGTATTTAATCCATTTTATTTTATGCTGGGAAGTTGTCCTGCTCTCTAACATCCTCACACATTAGTTCAAAATGCTCCCTGGCTGCGTTCCTATGTATGTTATTGTCATCTAAAAGTTGTATGTGTTTTATCGGAGCCCTCTCTTTATTTACAGTTCTGGTGGCTGCCTTCTGGTGAATAGTCCTGGCTGTTAATGATTTTGTAAGCCTAGATCAGAGGTTTTACTCACTGCCTGGCTCAACCTTGTACGGGATTTTTGGAAATAAGGGGAAGAGTGAAATTTCGTTCCTTTTTCATAAAGCATCATCTCACTGGACAGGAAAGCCATAAATCTGAAAGGTTTAAATAACAGTTTCTGAAAATATTTAATTAAATCAGAAATGCTTACTTGGAAGACATACTTCAAGTATAGGAAGAGAGGGAGAGGTTAGTGTTGGTGAGAGTCAGTGTGGGACATTTCAAAAAAAGGTAAGACTTTGAGCGGAGATGAAGAATATGTAATATTTGAAGAGAGCAGTAACTGGAGACAAGGAACTCAGGGACTATTTCTTCCTCCTTTTAAAATGGAGAGAGGCAACGAGCTAGACCTGGCAGGGGAAGAAGCACACCACGTGAGTATAGGTGAACCCCCTACCCCAGCAGTTCACATTTACTGAGACTGACTCTAGGCTGGGTCCTTTTACAACCAGAAGATGAGGCCTGCATGTGAGGAGTCTCCACCAGCTCGGGATAGGAAAATGCCACCCTTCCTACCAAACCACCGCCCTCAGTTCAAAAACAGGACCCGAGAAAGGACTGGCCTTTGGAGCAGTTCTTAGATTACACTACCTTCGATGTAAATCAACTTGTACAGATTTGCTTTTGCAAATGAAAACAGTGGGCCGGTGTTTTATAGCTCTCGACTTCTGCCCTCAGCCTTCTTCGCTTTTCCCTTTTAAATATAAATGGAAAAATGGAAACGAGGTTTCCATGATGCACAGAATCTCTATTTTCAGAAAAGATAAACAGGATCTCCTGGTCAGAGACTCCGAAGAGAAATATGGCTCCCAAAGGGATGGAGGACAAAATAAATGAAAATGTTGCTAGATAGGTAAGTGAATTAGTAAAATGAGACAACCAAACCAAACCTCTAAACTCAACTCACTTTACCATTGAAAGAAACACCATGGAAAGAAAATGAGAACCAGGGAAAGGAGGGAACCTTCCAAAGAAACCCATGAAGCCGTCTCTAGAGATCTCATGAGCCGGGGTTTCCAAAAGTTTGGTCACGTGCGTGAAAGGGGATCACACACCCAGATGAACACACACAGCAGTGAAACGTAGGAAAACAGGGTCAGGAAGGCCAAGGCTGGAGTCAACCAGGACTCTTGAAAAAAGGGCCTCTAGATCATTTGGATGTCTTGTTGGCCTGTAGGTAAGCAAGGCATCAGAAACAGTGGTCAGGGTAATATATGCATTTAAGGTACAGGAATCCTGGGTTTGGGACCCAGCAAGCAGCCTCATTTCCACAGGTGTCCGGTCAATAGTTCACTGCTGAGCTAGTGACGGGTGCACTCATTTCCTAATAATGTGACACCGGACATGTTACTGGGCCTGTTTTCCCAGCTGTAAATGAGGATAAAAATACCTCATCAGATCGCTATGAGGATTAGAAAGGATTGAAGGAGTATATATGAGATATATGTAACATGTACTTTATACTGAGTGAATGTTCAATAAAAACGGAAGCTGTTGGGGCTTCCCTGGTGGCGCAGTGGTTGAGAGTCCGCCTGCCGATACAGGGGACACGGGTTCGTGCCCCGGTCTGGGAAGATGCCACATGCCGCAGAGCGGCTGGGCCCCTGAGCCATGGCCGCTGAGCCTGCGCGTCCGGAGCCTGTGCTCCGCAACGGGAGAGGCCACAACAGTGAGAGGCCCGCGTACCGCAAAAAACAAACAAACAAACAAAAAAAACGGAAGCTGCTCTTTCTCTTCGTCATCATCACCATCCTTTAGTGCAAGTAGGAACAGAGTGCAGGGTCAGGCCTACTCCTTAGGGTCCCAAGAATAATGTTATTAAATAGCAAAGAGAAACAAGGGCTGTTCCTACGTGGATTCTGTGTTTTCCTGGGTGGACATTGCTCCTTATGTGAGAAAAAGAGGCACCTGCAGCCCAGGGTAAGTGGGGAGGTAGGGCTCTTGAGATGAATTTGGGCTTCTGGCCAATCCTAATTGTTTGTGGATTGACCCCAGAACCCCAGGGAGAGATACTCCTTCAGTGTGGATGAATGTGTGTTCCCATGGCAGCTTGCTCCTGGGCTATTGTAACCTTCTTATCACTTACGTGACTCTCCCCACTGGATAGAGGCTCCGCAAGGGCAGAGATTGTGTCTCATTCACTGCCATTCCCAGCTCCCCGTACAGCCTCTGGCCCAGAAGAGACACACAATACAAACGTGCCATTTAAATGTGCCAAGACTAGAGATAGACAAATGTCTACATTTTCAAAATGAAGAAGGGTAAAATTTGGGAACTACAAATATCTAAGCTTGATGGTAGTTCCCCCCCCCACACACCAAAAAAAAATCTGGAAATAGCTGGTTTGAAAATCTGCAGTTCATCTAGAAATGGTCTGGAAATTTGAGCTGACTTTCTTTAAAAACCACTAGTGCAATGAAAAGATGTTAAAAGCGAAATCTAATTATATGTTGCATTACTAGAAATATAGGGTCCTGAGTAACCATAGTCCTCTTGTGAATTGCTGGTCAGACCACATTATGTTCTGTTCCGAGCAGCTCGCTTTCAGAAGGGCTCTGATAATCTCTAGATTATCAGAGGGAGGGTGTCCAGGACCAGTCACTGGAGTCCCTATCAAATAAGTACAGTTGAGAGAGCTGGCGTTGGTTTAACCTGGAGAATATTGGTGGAGGTAAGCAGGAGGAGGCAGCAATGCCATCTTCAAAGCTCTGGAAAATAGGTGCAGATCTCCTTTGTTCTACTTACAAAGGCAGAACTGGGACCAATGGGTAGAAGTAATAAGGGGCCTGTATTTAATCCACCATTAAGAAGAATTTCCTAGAAAATAAAATTGTGCTGCCCCCAGACACAAAGAGCAAATGTTCCACAGAAGTGCCTGGATAACCTGTTCAGGGAAGGTGTACATGGGATTCCTGCATCGAGCAAGAGGTTTGAACTGGGTGGTCTTCAACACCAAGAATTCATGATGGTGAATTAATCATGAATAGGATTGGCTCTCTACAAGGAACCTTTCCAGATGAGGGCCACTGTGCAGCAAAGCCCCTTGGAGGCTCCATTCACATTATTTTCCAGGTCAACTGCTCACAGTAACCCATATCTGTCATAGGGATTCAAAAGAGTTTAGCAATTAGTTTAAAGCAATCTATAATTAATTCTAGTTTTTAAAAGATAATTAGTAATTTAGAACATTGATTCACATCACATCATGTGATATCATGGCAAATGTCAGCAGAAGTTTCTAGTGATAAATCAACTAACATGAACTCCAATCTGAGAGTTCTTGAATTCCTCAAATTCCCTATCTCAAATTCCTCTCCTCCAGTTGTTTTTAGAACATTTAATAGCAATCTTCTACTTTTAAAATAGAATCACATAAAGCCAGAAATAAATTAATGGAAGTACGTAAAATTAGACTATAATCTTTTTCTTAAATTATTTTAGTTTAAATTTTTTCCACCATCATTTAGGTTTCACTTCTACTTTTATTAATAATTTCTTATTGTCTGCCCCTTTTCTTCTTCTTCCTGCCTTTCATTTCCTTTCATCTTCTTTTCCTCTAAAAATTTATATATATATTTTTTTGAATTTTATTTTATTTTTTTATACAGCAGGTTCTTATTAGTCATCCATTTTATACACATCAGTGTATACATGTCAATCCCAATCACCCAATTCATGACACCACCACCCCCCAGCCACTTTCCCCCCTTGGTGTCCATACGTTAGTTCTCTACATCTGTGTCTCAATTTCTGCCCTGCAAACCGATACATCTGTACTATTTTTCTAGGTTCCACATACATGCGTTAATATATGATATTTGTTTTTCTCTTTCTGACTTACTTCACTCTCTATGACAGTCTCTAGATCCATCCACATCTCTACAAATGACCCAATTTCGTTCCTTTTATGCCTGAGTAATGTTCCATTGTATATATGTACCACCTCTTCTTTATCCATTCGTCTGTCCATGGACATTTAGGTTGCTTCCATGACCTGGCTGTTGTAAATAGTGCTGCAATGAATATTGGGGTACATGTGTCTTTTTGAATTATGGTTTTCTCTGGGTATATGTCCAGTAGTGGGATTGCTGGGTCATATGGTAATTCTACTTTTAGTTTTTTAAGGAACCTCCATACTGTTCTCCATAGTGGCTGTATCAATTTACATTCCCACCAACAGTGCAAGAGGGTTCCCTTTTCTCCACACCCTCTCCAGCATTTGTTGTTTGTAGATTTTCTGATGATGCCCATTCTAACTGGTGTGAGGTGATACCTCATTGTAGATTTGATTTGCATTTCTCTAATAATTAGTGATGTTTAGCAGCTTTTCATGTGCTTCTTGGCCATCTGTATATCTTCTTTGGAGAAATGTCTATTTAGGCCTTCTGCCCATTTTTGGATTGGCTTGTTTGTTTTTTCATATTGAGCTGCATGAGCTGTTTATATATTTTGGAGATTAATCCTTTGTCCGTTGATTCGTTTGCAAATATTTTCTCCCATTTTGAGGGTTGTCTTTTCATCTTGTTTATGGCTTCCTTTGCTGTGCAAAAGCTTTTAAGTTTCATTAGGTCCCATTTGTTTATTTTTTATTTCCATTACTCTAGGAGGTGGATCAAAAAAGATCTTGCTGTGATTTGTGTCAAAGAGTGTTCTTCCTATGTTTTCCTCTAAGAGTTTTATAGTGTCCAGTCTTACATTTAGGTCTCTAATCCATTTTGAGGTTTTTTTTGTGTATGGTGTTAGGGAGTGTTCTAATTTCAGTCTTTTACATGTAGCTGTCCAGTTCTCCCAGCATCACTTATTGAAGAGACTGTCTTTTCTCCATTGTATATCCTTGCCTCCTTTGTCATGGATTAGTTGACCATAGGTGCATGGGTTTATCTCTGGGCTTTCTATCTTGTTCCATTGATCTATATTTCTGTTTTTGTGTCAGTACCATATTGTCTTGATTACTGTAGCTTTGTAGTACAGTTTGAAGTCAGAGAGTCTGATTCCTCCAGCTCCATTTTTCTTCCCACAAGACTGCTTTGGCTATTCAGGGTCTTTTGTGTCTCCATACAAATTTTAAGATTTTTGTTCTAGTTTCATAAAAAATGCCATTGGTAATTTGATAGGGATTGCATTGAATCTGTAGATTGCTTTGGGTAGTATAGTCATTTTCACAATATTGATCCTTCCAGTCCAAGAACATAGTATATCTCTCCATCTGTTGCTATTATCCTTAATTTCATTCATCAGTGTCTTATAGTTTTCTGCATGCAGGTCTTTTGTCTCCCTTGGTAGGTTTATTCCTAGGTATTTTATTCATTTTGTTGCAGGGGTAAATGGGAGTGTTTCCTTCATTTCTCTTTCAGATTTTTCATCATTAGTGTATAGGAATGCAAGAGATTTCTGTGCATTAATTTGTAACCTGCAACTTTACCAAATTCGTTGATTACTTCTAGTAGTTTTCTGGTGGCATCTTTAGGATTCTCTATGTATAGTATCATGCCATCTGCAAACACTGACAGTTTTACTTCTTTTCCAATTTGTATTCCTTTTATTTCTTTTTCTTCTCTGATTGCCGTGGCTAGGACTTCTAAAACTATGTAGAATAAGAGTGGTGAGAGTGGACATCCTTGTCTCGTTCCTGATCTTAGAGGAAATGCTTTCAGTTTTTCACCATTGAGAATGATGTTTGCTGTGAGTTTGTCATATATGGCCTTTATTATGTTGAGGTAGGTTCCCTCTATGCCCACTTTATGGAGAGTTTTTATCATAAATGGGTGTTGAACTTTGTTAAAAGCTTTTTCTGCATCTATTGAGATGATCATATGGTTTTTATTCTTCAATTTGTTAATATGGTGTATCACATTGATTGATTTGCATATATTGAAGAATCCTTGCACCCCTGGGATAATCCCACTTGATCATGGTGTATGATTCCTTTAATATGTTGTTGGATTCCGTTTGCTAGTATTTTGTTGAGGAATTTTGCATCTATATTCATCAGTGGCATTGGTCTGTAATTTTCTTTTGTTTTGTAGTATCTTTGTCTGGTTTTGGTATCGGTGATGGTGGCCTCATAGAATGAGTTTGGGAGTGTTCCTTCCTCTGCAATTTTTTGGAACAGTTTGAGAAGGATGGGTGTTAGCTCTTCTCTAAATGTTTGATAAAATTCACCTGTGAAGCCATCTAGTCCTGGACTTTTGTTTGTTGGAAGATTTTAAACCACAGTTTCAATTTCATTACTTGTGATTGGTCTGTTCATATTTTCTCTTTCTTCCTGGTTCAGTCTTGGAAGCTTATACCTTTCTAAGAATTTGTCCATTTCTTCCAGGTTGTCCATTTTATTGGCATAGAGTTGCTTGTAGTAGTCTCTTAGGATGATTTGTATTTCTGCGATGTCTGTTGTAACTTCTCCTTTTTCATTTCTAATTTTATTGATTTGAGTCCTCTCCCTCTTTTTCTTGATGAGTCTGGCTAGTGGTTTATCAATTTTGTTTATCTTCTCAAAGAACCAGCTTTTAGTTTTATTGATCTTTGGTATTGTTTTCTTTGTTTCTATGTCATTTATTTCTGCTCTGATCTTTATGATTTCTTTCCTTCTGCTAACTTTGGGTTTTGTTTGTTCTTCTTTCTCTAGTTCCTTTAGGTGTAAGGTTAGATTCTTTATTTGAGATTTTTCTTATTTCTTGAGGTAGGCTTGTATAGCTATAAACTTGCCTCTTCGAACTGCTTTTGCCGCATCCCAGAGGTTTTGGATCATAGTGATTTCATTGTCATTTGTCCCTAGGTATTTTTTGATTTCCTCTTTGGTTTCTTCAGTGATCTCCTGGTTATTTAGTAACGTATTGTTTAGCCTCCATGTGTTTGTGCTTTTTACGGTTCTTTTCCCTGTAATTGATTTCTAATCCCATAGCGTTATGGTCAGAAAAGATGCTTGATATGATGTCAATTTTCTTAAATTTACTGAGGCTTGATTTGTGACCCAAGATGTGATCTATCCTAGAGAATGTTCTGTGTGCACTTGAGAAGAAAGTGTAATGTGCTGTTTTGAGACGGAATGTCCTATAAATATCAATTAAATCTATCAGGTCTATTGTGTCTTTTATAGTTTGTGTCTCCTTATTAATTTTTTGTTTGGATGGTCTGTCCACTGGTGTAAGTGAGGTGTTAAAGTCCCCCACCATGATTGTGTTACTGTCAATTTCCTCTTATATAGCTGTTAGCAGTTGCCTTATGTATTGAAGTGCTCCTATGTTGGGTGCATATATATTTATAATTGTTCTATCTTCTTCTTGGATTGATCCCTTGATCATTATGTAGTGTCCTTCCTTGTCTCTTGTAACATTCTTTATTTTAAAGTCTATTTTATCTGTTATGAGTATTGCTACTCCAGCTTTCTTTTGATTTCCATTTGCATGGAATATCTTCTTCCATCCCCTCACTTTCAGTCTGTATGTGTCCCTAGGTCTGAAGTGGGTCTCTTGTAGACAGCATATATATGGGTCTTGTTTTTGTATCCATTCAGCGAGCCTGTGTCTTTTGGTTGGAGCATTTAATCCATTCATGTTTAAGGTAATTATCAATATGTATGTTCTTATTACCATTTTCTTAATTGTTTCGTGTTTGTTTTTGTAGGTCCTTTTCTTCTCTTATGTTTCCCACTTAGAGAAGTTCCTTTAGCATTTGTTGTAGAGCTGGTTTGGTGGTGCTGAATTCTCTTAGCTTTTACTCGTCTGTAAAGCTTTTGATTTCTCCATCGAATCTGAATGAGATCCTTGCTGGGTAGAGTAATCTTGGTTGTAGGTTCTTCCCTTTCATCACTTTAAGTATATCATGCCACTCCCTTCTGGCTTGTAGAGTTTCTGCTGAGAAATCAGCTGTTAACCTATGGGAGTTTCCTTGTATGTTATTTGTCATTTTTCCCTTGCTGCTTTCAATAATTTTTCTTTGTCTTTAATTTTTGCCAATTTGATTACTATGTGTCTCAGTCTGTTTCTCCTTGGGTTTATCCTGTATGGGAGTCTCTGTGCTTCCTGGACTTGGGTGGCTATTTCTTTTCCCACGTTCGGGAAGTTTTCGACTATAATCTCTTCAAATATTTTCTCATGTCCTTTCTCTCTCTCTTCTCCTTCTGGGACCCCTATAATGCAAATGTTGTTGTGTTTAATGTTGTCCCAGAGGTCTCTTAGGCTGTCTTCATTTCTTTTCATTCTTTTTTCTTTATTCTGTTCCACAGCAGTGAATTCCACCATTCTGTCTTCCAGGTCACTTATCCGTTCTTCTGCCTCAGTTATTCAGCTATTGATTCCTTCAAGTGTATTTTTCTTTTCAGTTATCTCTATTGTTTGTTCTTTAATTCTTCTAGATCTTTGTTAAACACTTCTTGCATCTTCTCAGTCTTTGCCTCCATTCTTTTTCCAATGTCCTGGATCATCTTCCCTATCATTCTGAATTCTTTTAGTGGAAGGTTGCCTATCTCCACTTCATTTAGTTGGTTTTCTGGGGTTTTATCTTGTTCCTTCGTCGGGTACATAGCCCTCTGCCTTTTCATCTTGTCTATCTTTCTGTGAATGTGGTTTTTGTAGAAGTGGATCCTTTAAATACCAGAAAACCAGAGCTGCTCTGGAGCTGCTGGGAGAGCACTGCAGGAGCTTGAAGACCCTGGGGTTTGCAAAGGATCTTGCTGTTACCTTGCTTTACTTGTTCATCACCCTTGGAGATGTTTGCCTTATTACAGGAAGTTTATTTCTTGGTTTATGACAGTTAGCCACTTTTAAGACTATTTCCAATTGAGGGAGAGGACTTGTTTGGTCTGGTAATATCGAGGCAACTGGTGAATACGGCTCTCAATCAGAATCTGACGGAATTTAGCATCTTTATCCTTTCTGTTTCTCTCGAGATGCTTTCGAACAGCAACAGCTTCTTAATTAAATGATAGAGATCCTCAGAAAGATCAGGAGCAAGTCCTTTGGGCTTAAGCATTCTCAAGATTTTATTGCCTGTCACAAAACGTACTTGTGCAACACCATGTGCGTCTCTCAGGATCATACCGATTTGCGAGGGACTCAGGCCATTCTTGGACAGTTTGTAGATCTGCTCCTTCACGTTGTCAGACGTCAGCTTCAGCCAGGTGGGGACGCTGTGGCGGTAGGGCAGAGCCGACTGGGACAGGCCCTTCCCGGGAGCATGCGTGAGACCAAATTTATATTTTTTAAACTTTCCCAGGACTCAATTAATATCACTTAAGAAAATTTTTGTGGGACCAGTGAAGTCTTGGGGCTGCTGCATTTAATACTCAGCCGAACCCTGGAAACCCAATCTGTAGCCAAACATTTGGCTTTGGTTTAGAGGCAGAAGTCGAAAAGGGGAATTGATATGCAGGTGTGGTACAAAGCTGGTCTTAAAAATACAGATGTTATTACCTCTGGGCCCTAGGGACCTGGAACAAAATGCAGCGAGCCACCCCCAGAGGTGAAACAATGGTCATAAAATGGTTTCTCGATTCATGAGTTTTGCTGAGCTGTCTCTTTGCAACCTTTAGTGACTATTTAATAACACCAACAGCTCTTTGAGCTAAATTGCTAACATTTGGGGAGCAAGGTTATGTAAAACAAAATTGAATTATGAAAACAATTTTCCAGTTAGCTCTGGCATTTCTTTATTTCTGTTTATCTTTGTCCTCAAAGGAGCCATTTACCAGTTCCTACCCGGCAGGCATGAGCTGATGTCCACAGACCCCAAACAATCAGCACACACCTCTAAACAACACGCGTTCTTATTTTCCATCTCTGGTCCTAGCCCAAAGTTTGGAAGTACATTCAGTCATGGAAAGCTCTAAAACCAAAGAAGTACCCAAAGTAGTCTTTTGAAGAAAATTATGATGCCTATTTAACCTCACTTAAATTTTCATAAGACTCTCTTAGCCTAGTACTGTTGGAGGTTGTCTTACTTAGATGTAGAAACTGTGTGTATTGATACCTGAAACTTAAAAACAGAGGCACTTTCTAGTAAAACCGAAAGCACGCACGCCATAAAAGCAAGCAGCTCCACTTCTAGGTATATACTTCAGGGCAACTCTTCCACATGTGCCCTCTTAACAGCAGTTAAAATGAATAAACCAGATGCACATGTGTCCACGCGGATAGCTCTCAAGAACACAGGGTGAAGAAAGCAAATTACTAAAGATACATTACCATTATGGAAATATTTGAATTAAAAACACAAAACAGGGCTTCCCCGGTGGCGCAGTGGTTGAGAGTCCGCCTGCCGATGCAGGAGACACGGGTTTGTGCCCCGGTCCGGGAGGATCCCGCATGCCGCGGAGCGGCTGGACCCGTGAGCCATGGCCGCTGAGCCTGCGCGTCCGGAGCCTGTGCTCCGCAACGGGAGAGGCCACGACAGTGAGAGGCCCGCGTAACGGAAAAAAAAAAAAAAACACAAAACAGACACTATAAGAGCATGGATGTACCCCAGCTTCAGAGACTGCCTCTGGGGAGAAGATGCAAGTAGGGAGGGATACCAAAGCCTCCTCAACATTATCCGTAATGTTGTGTTTCCCTAAGAAAGAAAATATCTAAAGCAATTTAACACAAAATTAATTTACTGAGTACTTGGTATTATTTTCTATGCCTTTCTGCATCTTTACACATTTTTTTGATTTTTTTAATTGAATGAACAATTCTTTACATTCTCTAGTGATTTACAGTTTTCAAAGGTTTCACACATGCATCTTTATACATTTTACAAATTAAACATAAAGCCCAAACCAGGATTGAGACAAAAAGAGTGGATGCACTGTCTAACACCCAGGAGGGTTTCTCTCCAAACCCAGCAAAGCAAGGATAGTTGGCATCTGGTAAAACAAGCTGAGGCCCCAATCTTCCTGAAGACAGAAGTACCGGCAAGTTGTATTCAAACGAATTCATCCTTTCTCTTTCAGCAGCCTGCTCTTAAAACTCCATAAAAGCTTGTTGTTTAATGACTTAACTTCCTGGTCACATTCTTCTTGCCTGGCACAAATTTTTAATCCCACCCGGTGACACTATAAATCGAAATTTCCATTGCTGCTATTCATTCTGTTCCTTTGTGGCTCAAGTTCCTCTTTTCTCTGTTCATTATATTCAAATGCATACACCCAAACAGGACCTATAGGTGGATGGCACAGCTTGCTCTCTATTCCACATAGAACTTTATTTAATACATGGAAATAAATAGCTACAGATGGAGGGAGGTCTGATTGACAGTAACAATTCATTTTTCCAACTAATTCAGTTAACACCTGATTGGAAATCCTGACCAAGGTTTGAAGTTCTTTCAATGTTACTTAATATCGCTTCTGTTCAGCCAGTATCTATTCAACATCTTCTCTGTCAAGGGTGACCAGCCTATAAGACTGGAATTACATGCAGCTCTTTAGAAAATCATTGGCAGTCCCAGAAGGCAGTTTGAAGAAAAATATACAATGCACTGTCCGTTGCATTGATGCTGTGAATAAAGGCCTTTAAGAGTCCTGAGAGGGAGGCAGGGAGGAACCAGTGCAGTGTTTGGGATCAGACAAGTGGAGCTCTGGATGGCAGCTCTGCCATGATACCCCTGGTGAGCCCTTGGAAAAGTTACTTAACATCTCTGATCTTCTATTTTCTCATCCAAAACATGAGGTTAGTAACACCTACCTTCTGGGATGGCTAAGAACTGAGTGAGGACTTCCCTGGTGGCGCGGTGTTTAAGAATCCACCTGCCAATGCAGGTTTCGAGCCCTGGTCTGGGAGGATCCCACATGCCGTGGAGCAACAAAGGCCGTGTGCCACAACTACTGAGCCTGTGTTCTAGAGCCCACGAGCCACAAATATTGAGCCCACATGCCACAACTACTGAAGCCTGCACGCCTAGCGTCTGTGCTCCGCAACAAGAGAAGCCACCGCAATGGGAAGCCCACGCACCACAACAAAGAGTAGCCCCCACTCACCGCAACTAGAGAAAGCCCACGTGCAGCAATGAAGACCCAATGCAGCCCCCAAAAGTTAAATAAATAAATAAATACAAAAGAACTGAGTGACATAAGTAATGTACAATGCTTCATACAGTGCCTGACATATTGTAGGTATTTGAAAGCATAGTTGTAGTTTCCTCTTCCTTATTCCTGATGCAAGACACAGGGAGAGACAGGTAAATGCTGCACATTATCTATGAAGATATGATTTGCATGTAACGCATCAACATGAAAAAATATTGGTCCAGCTTTGGTTAGATTGCCATAGCAAGGTTTTGCCTAGGGAATTGTAACCATCCATATGCCCTTTACCAAACAGAGGTCATCTTCTCGCATGATAATTTGTCATCAGGAGGGCATCAGGATTAGCTCATTGTGAAGCAACGCTTCTGATAATTGTGGTATCAAAAAACACAATTAGATTTTTGAATTCTGTGTGTAACCTTGCATAAGCTTGAAGTGAAACCTTGGGTGGATAAAGGTGATGTAAATGAATGTTGCACAAACTGTGTTTGTGATACTTTTTGTAGTACTTTAGGAAACATTACACGTTCTCGTAAGCTCTTGATATCGCTCTAATTAGGAGGGAAAATGCTGTTAATGAGAACAGTCATAAATTTTTAGCATATAATTACAAGAGCAGCCTATGGATATAATCACTTAAATAACTTTGTGGTGATTTGTGCCACCGCATTTTATTTTAAAAAATTTTATTAAAGCAAATGCATTTTTCTAAAAAAAATTTGAAATGGCTGTGTATATCCCATGTCATCCCTCCAGCCTGGACTCACTGCCCTAGAGACCACTTTTACTGGGGTGAGGGTTGAAAAGGTTAACAACCAGCAGGTCAGTTTCAGGTTGGGAGTCCAACCTATTTTCCATTCTCCCCATCAGCTACCCCCTATTATGTCATCTTGAGCAAATAACTTCCTAGCTCTGAATCTCTTGGTCTTTAAAAATGGGGATGTAGGATGTTAGATGAAATGATTTCTGGATTCCTCTGCTTCAGAATTCTGCATGTTCACGACTTCTTGTTTTTTGCATGTATGATTGCACACTAAAATGACCATGTGTTTTCAACTGTAAAATGCACATTTTTTTTCACATTTTAACATCCAAAAAATTACAACTGATGGTAATTTAGATTGCTGTGAAATACAGTGTTAAATACAGGAGAAGTACTGATAATAAGTACTATTTTATCAGAAGTTTCTACAGGAAGATGGAAAATTACTGTCAAAATACTGACTAAACATGAAAATGAGAATGTACAATTCTTGTAACTTAATGGAGATTTTTAACATAAAAACAACCCAGAAGCTGTAAGGACAGTTGTCCCAGAGGAGGGATTGGTTTGGGTGTCCCTGAAGGTCCCTTTCGGCCCAGAGATGCTCTGACACACTAACTTTGTTTCACTTACTTGGTTATTTTGTGCACTCATTAAGTATAGAGCATTTTGGAAAAAATAGAAGATGGTTTATGGGAATGACATAGTAATATTGTACCTATTAAATAATTACACGTAAATTTCCATTGAAGTGTTAAATTACTGATATTCTGATCAGCTGATTGTTCCTATAGCTGTCACACATTGATTATCTTCAAATAAATATGTTTGGACACTGAAACTGCAGTGAAAATAATTTCATATTTGTTGATGGCTTCAAAGTTTCTTTGGATTCTTGTAGAAACTCGAGTTAATTGCTATGAGCACAGTGCTGTATAACAGAAAATATTTTTTACTTGTGCTCTAAATAAATGGAACTTCCATGTTAATTCTTACCCTAGTAATAGAGGAAATATTACTTTATTATAACTGCTAATGATTTGGGTTGCTGTTGAGCTTATATGCATAAAGGGAAGTGATTATTACTTATGGACGACTTGTTTCTTGATTTCTCAAGCCTTCGTAATAATTACAATGCATGTTGTTATAGTCAGTCTCACTGTGGCTCTTAGCATGAATTCATGAGAATTGAAGCAGTTTTGAACCTGACTATAGCAGGAACAAAGCCCAGAGCTGTGGTGCGGTTGATCTTGGAGGAGCTCCTTAGAAAGTGGTTCCAACGCCAAAATCTGGCATCAGTTATCCAAAGAGCCGTATTTGAGGGCTGGGTTTGATTTCTGGGTTTCCCTAATTGACAGTAGAAATCTCAATTTATCACATGTGCCATGAATTTGTTAGTCTGAAGGAATTAATCAAAATCCTGTTTCTGTAAACATTTTTATTGATTCATCATTTCTGAAATCATGCAGTTTATGAGTTGGTCCTATTTTGGGTAATAGCAATTACTTATGAAAGCTGCTAGATAGTTTCTGTCAAGTTTAATTAAACCTTTTCTGCTGGGAGACAGACTTTTTAAAGAGTTTGTGAACTGCCGACTGTTGATACCATGTCCCAAATATTACTAATAAAATGGAATCTCTACCAGTAAAAATAAGTTGGAGGCATCAAACCTCCAAATCTGGAAGCCACTTGACTTCTTTTAGACAAATTCCATATGTCTCATTACCTCATCGCGGCTCAGCATTTGGTCTTGTGTGTTGTTTGTGGGTGGGAGTCACTTTTTTTTAAACCGTTTTTTCTTTTTTGAGATGTCCACTCTATTTTTTAGTACTATCCTTTTGTAAATTTTAATGATGTGAAAGCACCTAAGGACTGATGGAGATGCTCAGAATAGCAACCTTTGTAGTCTGTCCTGATGACAAGCTTATCAAGGGAGATTTTTTGACTCATTTATGAAATCGGAGGAAAATGTAGAACTTTAAGGCTGCCTTTGACTATACAGTATTAGAAACGTGGGAGGATGTTAGGACAGAGGTAGCTATTGACTTAGAGAGGAAGCTTAATTGATGGGGTCCACTTTGATCTGGGCAGGTTTGGATTGATTAAAAAAAAAGGGAAAGTAATTCAGACTGAGCAATGGTTCAAAGACAATGAAGAAGAGTTTTCTCCATTGGAAAAATGGTTGGATGACTACAGAAGAGCCAGTTTTTAAAGGTCTTGGTAATCAGGAGTCCCTGAAGAATTTTGAGTGGAGAAGTGATATAATGAAAGCAACGTTAAAAGAAAATAATTCAGGGCTTCCCTGGTGGCGCAGTGGTTGAGAGTCTGCCTGCCGATGCAGGGGACGCGTGTTCGTGCCCCGGTCCGGGAGGATCCCGCATGCCGCGGAGCGGCTGGGCCCGTGAGCCATGGCCGCTGAGCCTGCGCGTCCGGAGCCTGTGCTCTGCAACGGGAGAGGCCGCGGCAGTGGGAGGCCCGCATACTGCAAAAATAATAATAATAATAATAATCCAGTGGCATTGGATAAAATTGGAGGGAAGGAGTAAGGTGAAGGAAAACTAAGAGGCAGGAAGACCAGTTTCTATTATAACAATCAAGGAGTAAAGTGATGATTAAAGTAATAATAACTAAGGTCACCAGAGTGGTGCCAGTGTTATGCCATTCATAACAACAAAGCTACCATTAATTGAATGCTTATTATGTGCCAGGCATAGTACTAAGTGCTTTACATAGAGTATATCATTTAATCATCATCACAACAATGTTATGAGATAAGTACTATTATTAATCCCATTTTGCAGATGAAGAAACTGAGACTTAGAAAAATTAAATGATTTCCCCTAATTGGTAGCGTGATCCCCTAATTGGTAGAGTGAAGATCTCAGCCTAAGTTATCTGACAGCTGAACCCATGTTGTAAAAGAGAAACGTTATAAGTATTTGAAAGGTAGAAATGAAAAATAGCCAATATATATTTTGCTTAGCACAGTTCTTGATATTATAGCATCTTAAAGTAGTTAAGACCAAATATTTTATCATAAGAGTTTAAAATCTAACCAGAAAATCAAGTTGTAACATGAACCAAACAGATGTCATAGGTTGGATTCCCCAGGAAATAGACTTTGAGATTTGTGTGCAGAAGGTTTATCAGGGAGAGTGCTTGGGGAAAATATCCCATGAAAGGTGAGGGATGCAGGAATGGGCAGATGCAACAGAGACCTCAACTGATCTTATAGGGAGCTCTGGAGCTGGAATGGCCCTTCAGAGTTGCCCCGATAAAGGCAAGGAGGCCAGGCCTTTGTACCCCTCCATCAAGCAATCAGTGGATGCTGACTGCCCGCAGGAAGGGAGGGTAACCTTTGAACGAAGCAGCTTCCTTCTCCTGAAGACAGGTCCTGGGAAGGGACTCAGCTATGTCCTCAATCCTGAAGGCAATCTGGACAACATACTACAGCATCCACTGCAACAAAATATAAGAACATACTTATATTTTTAAAACTAACTACTCTTTAATATAAACCCCTTAAGTCACATTTGGGGGGAATACTTTCCTTTCAAAGTACTATTTTGGTGGGGAGGAGACACCTAATAAATCTATCAGTGCATTTCTTTGCTATAGAGTGGTGGCTTTAGTTCTTGAGGAAAATAATCAATATGGAAGGCATTTGGTGTGTGGCTTAATTGAAACACTGTGTTTTGGACCCATTTGGTGTTAATCCAACACTGTTTTCACACCTGCCCTCTTTTTATGATGCCTTTTTCAAGTGGAAGTCTAGTATGGCTTTCTTGCTTCAGACTAAAGAAAGGACATAGACTGTCATCACTGGCCGGGAATCCAAATCATATGGTGTCGTGAAGTCATCCTTCATGTCCATCAAAAAGACCCTGACAGGCTTGCCTGCAGAGAAGAGCTGTGTAAATAATGTCTTGGGCCAAAGTCACCCAGGGGACAGACACTCCATTATACCACAGCTGATCTTGACAAATATTAGGCACAAACACACAAAATACATACATACCTGGACTTCACCTCCCAGAGAATCTGATTCCTGGTGGCTGGAGTGGGATCCAGGAATGCTTATTTTGTAACAGCCTCTAAGATTCACCAGGGTTCAAGAACCCCTTTCCAGTGAGCCAGTGGAGGCCTTTGATAAATCAGTCTATTCTATGGGAGTCTTTGAGGATGATGGCACCAATTGGATATGTTGGGGCTCTCCAAAAGGCTGAATCTCAGACAGAAAGATCTTCTTAGAGGAAGTGGGGAGTACCATCTAGAAGAAAGAAAGAAGTTGAAAAACTCTGCACTCAAAAGAGCAAGAGAACACAGGACAGAATTGGGAACTAGAAAGTAGAGATAGGGATGATGAAAAATCTCTAAGATTCATAGATCTTTTTGAAGTTCCTCTTGTTTATTTTTATTATCTTATCCATTGCTCTTAAATGAGGATGATCCTTGTGGGTTTTTTTTTGAACATCTTTATTGGGGTGTAATTGCTTTACAATGGTATGTTAGTTTCTGCTTTATAACAAAGTGAATCAGTTATACATATACATATGTTCCCATATCTCTTCCCTCTTGCGTCTCCCTCCCTCCCACCCTCCCTATCCCACCCCTCCAGGCAGTCACAAAGCACCGAGCTGATGATCCTTGTGTTTATCTTGAGGGATAGCAAATAAGCGGGAGCATATAAGCAGGGATCTGTCTTATTTATTCATGCAATAAACCTTAGTTGAGCAGTTACTATATTCCAAGCACTGTGCAAATGTCATCAGTGCACAGACAGGAAGATTCAACCTCTGCCTTCAGGAGCTCACAGCCTGAGGGAGCGGGCTGAGACTGACAGATAATAGAGCACAAACACAGAGAGGCACAGGAACTGGGAGAGCACAGACAGCTGGTCCCTAAGCCCTCCTCTGAGAGTCAGGGAGAGCTCCCTGGAGGAGGTCTAGAGGACTCTCCAGGATTGGAAATGCATAAGTCAAATGTGGTTTTTCCATCCATAATTGTGTCACATATTTCCACCTACTTAGATCTTCTTTTTTATCCTTTAAGAGGATTTTTATACGTTTTCCATAAAGATCTTTTATTTGTCTTTGAACTTAATTCTTAAATAATTCTTCATCTTTGAGGCTATTGTGAAGAGTATGTTATTTTATAGTCTGTTTTTGGTGGTTCATTGTTGGTTATAGAGAAGTACAATTGACCTTGACGTAGTATCTTGTATCGTGCAACCTCACAGTACCCTGTGACTAATTCTAAGAGTGTTTGGATTTTCTTGGGTTTTCTATGTAGATAAACATACCATCTGCAGACAAAGGCAGTCTTGTCTCATCTTTTCCAGTCTTTATATTTCTTATTTCCTTTCTCTGTGTTACTGCACTGGCCAGGACATCCATAAAGAAAGAGCAGCAGTAATTTGGGCATCTCTGTCTTCTCCCAGACGCTAAAAGGAATATGTCTTACTTTTCTCCTTTGAGAGTGATGTTTTCTGTGGGTAGGTTTTGGTAGATTACCATTTTCAGGTTTAGGAAGCACCCTTCTACTTCTAAGTTTTTCTAGGAATGCTTTATCTTAAATACGAATTGGACTTTAACAAATGCTTTATTTAAATAGCGTCTTTTGAGATGCCCATATGATTTTTATTCTTTAGTACCAATGATGGAATGAATTACATTGGTATATTTATCAGATTGTACCATCCTTACGTTCTGAGATAAAATCACTTGAATATAATTATTACCATTTTAATACACTACTGGATTACATTAGCTAACATTTAATTCAAGATTGTGGCATGTTAAAGTAGGGAACATTGGCTTATTGTTTTCTTTTTTTTCACTGTTCTTATCCAGCTTTGGAATCAAAGCTATTCTAATGTCATTAAATAAAATGGGAAGCTTTCCTTCTTTTTCTGTACTCAGGAACAACTTGTAAAGTGGGGATTATCTGTTCCTGGAACATTTGATAGAACTTACAAAACCATCTAGGCCCAGTGTTCTGGGGGAGGAAGGTGAAGCATAAGAAGGTTCTTTATTACTATATCAATGACCATGAGGGCTGGCAGATGTGAAGGAGCCACTATGGGTCCCAGAACCAGCCATCGCCAGTCACAGCGGGCTGGCTACCCTGGGAACCAGAGGAACCAAACTCCTGTGAGCTGGGGCTGCAATCGACATATCTCAAATGAGGAACGTGTACAGAAAGGCTGCTTGAGCAGCTGCCTACAGGATGGATTTTATTGGGGATGGGGACAGGGGACATAAGTAAACAAAGAGAAACTTCCAGGGAGGCTGATGCAACAGTCTAGGTGTGGGATGTGGGGTGGCATGGGGCCCGGATGAGGAAAAGGCAAGTCTATGAACATCGCAAAGGAATAACTGGGAAGCCCTGAGCATCTTCTTCTGGATCCTATCCTCTAGAGCTGAGCTTCTCAAACTGTCCTCACACACAAGTAAGAAACGATGGTACAACGAGGGAGGTGATAAGAGTTAAGAAGAAGTGAAAACATGGACATGTGATGGGGAGTGCTGGGGACACGCGATGGGGAGGATGCCTTCACTTAGATCAGGAAGGGTGACAATAGCGTGGCCTGAACGACAGATGTCATCCCTTGAAGACTACGGAGGGAGCACAGAGGCAGCGGGACATCCGGGGAAGGCCCTCAGGTCCCTCGCACCCTCTGTCTTGAAGCAGGACCTGTAACACTTCCAGCTCGTTCAGCAGTGCTTGATGTGACGTGTTCGGGTCTCCTCCCCTGTCTGGCCACTCTCCCTGGACGAGGCCCCGTTTGTCACAGTTCCCGCTGAGACAGGGCCCGGAGATCTGAAGCCAGGTGTCCAGCTGCAGGCTGGCTGGGCAGAGAGAGCTGGTTTAGGACACTTCTATTCATGTAGCTGGAGCTTCCATTAGTTTTCTGGCAGTTCCACAACATTGTTTATTCATATCGAGCCAGCCTGGTGACAGACTGGACATACAGGCTGACAGAGCGAGAAAAGTCAGGGCATTTCAAGGGTTTGGGGCAGGAAAACAGTAAGTTAGACACGTCACCAAACCCCATGATAACTGTTTTGGTTTTAGGCTCACTCCACCGGATTATAAAAGTGACTTGTATATCTTTCCATCTCAAGTGCCTAGAACAGTCTCCAGGTCTCTGTGGGCATACCGTGGAGATATAGTGGGATTAGTTCACAACCACGGAAATAAAGTAAATATCACCATAAAGCGAGTCACACTAATGTTTTGGTTTCCCAGCACATATAAAAGTTACATTTACACTGTACTGTAGTCTATTAAGTGTGCAATGGCATTATGTTTTTTAAAAAAAATACGTGATTGCTAAAAAATGCAAATCATCACCTGACAACACGGGGTTGCCACAACCTTCGATTTGTAAAATAAATGAATAAACAAGCGAACAAGCAATATCTGCGAAGCAAAATAAGGCAAAGTGCAATAAAACGAGGTCTGCCTGTATTGAGAGTATAGATGATCCTGATGTCCTTGATTATAAATGAATTTGATGACTATACTTCTCAGATGAGAAAACTGAGAAAAAGAGATGTCCCCTGATGTCCATGCACATTTGGGATGTCTCTACTTTGACTCACAGCCACTGCTTGTCCTACTGAGGCATCAGACAGGCTTCCCTGGGAAACAAGAATGGGGCTGGCAGTGAGGGAAATAGGGTTAGTCATCCAGTGGTTCAACTAATATTTATGGGGTGCCCACAGAGACCTGGAGACTGTTCTAGGCACTTGAGATGGAAAGATAAACAAGTCACTTTTATAATCCAGTGGAGTGAGCCTAAAACCAAAACAGTTATCGTGGGGTTTGGTGACGTGTCTAACTTACTGTTTTCCTGCCCCAAACCCTTGAAATGCCCTGACTTTTCTCGCTCTGTCAGCCTGTATGTCCAGTCTGTCACCAGGCTGGCTCGATATGAATAAACAATGTTGTGGAACTGCCAGAAAACTAATGGAAGCTCCACCTACATGAACAGAAGTGTCCTAAACCAGCTCTCTCTGCCCAGCCAGCCTGCAGCTGGACACCTGGCTTCAGATCTCCGGGCCCTGTCTCAGCGGGAACTGTGACAAACGGGGCCTCGTCCAGGGAGAGTGGCCAGACAGGGGAGGAGACCCGAACATGTCACATCAAGCACTGCTGAACGAGCTGGAAGTGTTACAGGTCCTGCTTCAAGACAGAGGGTGCGAGGGACCTGAGGGCCTTCCCCGGATGTCCCGCTGCCTCTGTGCTCCCTCCATAGTCCTCAAGGGATGACGCCTGTCGTTCAGGCCACGCTATTGTCACCCTCCCTGATCTAAGTGAAGGCATCCTCCCCATCGCGTGTCCCCAGCACTCCCCATCACATGTCCATGTTTTCACTTCTTCTTAACTCTTATCACCTCCCTCGTTGTACCATCGTTTCTTACTTGTGTGTGAGGACAGTTTGAGAAGCTCAGCTCTAGAGGATAGGATCCAGAAGAAGATGCTCAGGGCTTCCCAGTTATTCCTTTGCGATGTTCATAGACTTGCCTTTTCCTCATCCGGGCCCCATGCCACCCCACATCCCACACCTAGACTGTTGCATCAGCCTCCCTGGAAGTTTCTCTTTGTTTATTTATGTCCCCTGTCCCCATCCCCAATAAAATCCATCCTGTAGGCAGCTGCTCAAGCAGCCTTTCTGTACACGTTCCTCATTCGAGATATGTCGATTGCAGCCCCAGCTCACAGGAGTTTGGTTCCTCTGGTTCCCAGGGTAGCCAGCCCGCTGTGACTGGCGATGGCTGGTTCTGGGACCCACAGTGGCTCCTTCACATCCGCCAGCCCTCATGGTCATGCCCGCTCTGCGCTCCGAGAGGGGCCCTCATCCCTCTTAACCGGCTTTCCTTCTTCTGCCTCAAGTTGAAATCGCTCAATAAAAAGGGAAACAGTTTCCAAGCATGAAGCTTATGTCCATGTAAGCTGGCTCTCCAGCACTTTCGTTTTTTTCTTAAAAGTTGTTCCTGTCTAACCACGTTCTAAAATTCCCCCAATAAAAAAGAAAACAAACAGACAAAAAAAAAAAACCCTCCTTTAATCAATGCTTGCTTAAGTAGTGCTTCAGACAAGCACTTCTTAGGCGAATGGATGCGAGGATTTTCCAGGGAGGGACAGGGAGATGTGAAATTGGCACAGAGCTCTGTTCCGTCTCCTTTGATCTTTAATTCGAGCCATTCCAGGCCGAGCTCAGTACACTCTGAAAACACACTTTGTGATTAAAAAATGGGCGGTACACCAGCCGAAACATTTGTTTATATTTTACCTCCAATTTCAGCGTTCTTGTTTCTTGTCATGCTTTCCTTGAGAATTTTCTTCATGTAATTAAAGAGGTGTGAGCGCTCTGAGCATGACTGTGAATAGGATACGAAGTGCAGCTTCCTCCCCTGAAGACAGAGCAGGGTTTCTCCCCACCTTCTCAGGCACAACGTCCATAAGGATATGGCAAAAACAACCTTCGCTGTAACGTTTCCAGAACGGTAATAACAGGCAGGCTGTCCAAGAAAGAAGGAGCCTCACAAAGACAGAGGCCTTCCAAAGAGGGCCTCTCACAGCCCCGGGGAGCCCCTCACAGGTGCGAGGGTGTTTGAATGCACCCGTGTGTGTCTCTAGTTCCGTTAGAGAGGGGTTTCTCAACAGTGGCACTATTCACATTTTGGACCAATAATTATGGCTGTGGGGCTGTCCTGTGCATTGTAGGATGTCTAACAGCATCCCTGGCCTCCACCGATTGTACAATCAAAAATGTCTCCAGACATTTCTAAATGTTCCCTGAGGAAAGAAAAAACCGCCCCACAACCCCCATTTGAGAACTGCTGCTTTGGATGGACTTGGAAAGGAATCCTTCTAAGAGGCAGCGTTTATGGGACCCAGAGTAGTGAGTCACCTGAGACACTTCAACAAATGACCATGGCCAGGCCCGTGCCAGACCAAGTCAGAGTCTTGGGGGGGAAAGACCCAGGCATCAATGGATTTAAAAGGCCCCCAGGTGATTCTAGTATACACTCAGTGTTGAGAAAGAGAGAACTTTGAAAAGAGGGACTATTTCATGACCTCCATCAAAGGACTAAGAAGAAGACATGGACCTTAGAACATCGCCATTTCATTAATAATTGCAGTCAGAAAGGAAAGACCAAGAAGGACAAATGACCAGCTTAAGCTCTTGTGTTTGCTCTTTTTTTCTTCCTTAGTGGTTAGAAGAACCTTGAAATGAAGAAGCCCTGTGCTGGGAAGGGTCAGGGAGACCCAGTTACACCCCACAGCCAGGCTGTGAGAGAGGAGGAATCCTAAAGGGGTAGAACGTGTCTTGGAGATACTAAAAAGAAAAGTCAGCTGAGCCTCTGAGGCCTCAGGGAAGAGGGAAAGAGGGAGAGACAGACCAGGAGGGGAAGCAGCCCTGAGGCTTAGAAGTCATACCTTCCTGGCCACTTGGTTCCAATTAACCGAGGGTTAGGAAATGGCTTCAGCAGTGTTGGCTTAGGGGTCTTGTGATGTTCCTCCATTTTCCTCTGTGGTAACATAAGTCCTATATTAAAGGGATAAGAAAAACAGTGGGATGCTTTCGTGTCAGACTTCCGGGTTTCAGTTCAGGATGCTACCATCCCATCTCATATCCTAAGCTAGAAATCCTCCTGTCGTTTTGCACTCAGATTTCTACTACGGCAGAGAGATTAAGAGCATGGAGTCACTAGAGTTGTGTTCAGTTCTTGAGTCCATGTCTTACTAGTGGAGAGATCTTAAGAGAAGTAAGCTGCTTGACCTACCTGGGCCTCAGTTTTCCATCTGTAAAATGGGGATAATCATCATGCCTATCTCACAAAGCTGGTAAGAGAATTGAATGAGATAATCCATGAAAAGCATTAAGTACAGTGCTCGCTAAATATTAGCTACTATCATTATTTATTCTTTGGCCACAACATCCAGTGGGTCAAGAAGTTCTGTTACCTGTTCCGTGGAAATGTCTTTTGAAAATATGGCCCCCAGCTTCCCATCTTTGTTGGTATTACCTGAGTTCTGTGTCACCAGTCACACCCCCTGTAAGTCTACCTTGCTGTGTCATGAAGCTGACATCTCTCCAGGTGTTACTAGGGTCATGTGACTCCTGATTAAAATTTCCAGAGGTCCTCTGGACCAACAGCGTGAAATCCAGAACCCATATGGCCAGAATCTACTTCTTTGGACCCCCTGTGGTCTCCCAGTGTGTCAGAATTGTTAGTTTTGGTTCCCACCATCAAAGAGCCTGGACTGGCTTACTTTGCTTGGGTTTTAAAGGTCTGTATGTTTTCAAGTCACTCTAAGTATGGGTCGAATGAACTCCCCATCCACAGTTTATATGTCTTGGACTGAAGTGTTGCACACTTTTTTCCTGTTATGTTTTAAATATAAAGTTTTGTTTTCCCAGCAAGTGCTGTCAGTGATTTGGAAATATTGCCTGGTCCTGGTTAATTTCTTTTCTGCATCTCATGTAGGGTCTTGTTTACTTACATTAATAAAAAGACTGTACAAACAGCTTACATGTGAAATTTTCTCCTGGGGGCACAGAGGCCAACGATAGGGGCTAATTCATGAGTGAGGAGAAGTTGAACTCTAGGTCCTTTCAGCTCTTGTCTGACCTATTGCTGCAACAAACCTCCTAATTACTATGACAGACCTTGTCTAAGGCAGTTATTTTATTACAGGTCTCCCCAGTTTGGCACCTTAGCTAACGATTTGTCCTTTTTTGGGGGGATCAAGATGAGACAGGAAAGAAAAGAGTTCCTAAAGGAAAAAAGCAACTAAAAGACAAACTGCTCCAAAATCAAACTCTTTGGAATTCCTAGGCATTGGTTGACACTCAACAGGAAAATTGCTTCCAGGAATATTTCGTCACATTGCCCCCAAATTTAGATTCTTCAGATTCTTATTCTAAGTCAGCCCCCATCTTTTGGGTGTACAAATAAGCATCCCCACTTGTGAGAATGACTCCACTGCTTGAAGACAGGGCTAACTGGGGAAAGATGGTGACTTGAAATCAAGAGCAGTATTTCTCTTGAAGGGATAAATTTTGATTCCTTGAACATGCACCTCCCCTGGGTGTTGGTATAGATTATTAATATGTCCTCCTATTAGTTCTTTTTCCTGCTGGGTTATAATTATCAATGATGTTATAATTATCAATGATCAATGATTGTGAACTTCTTTGTCTATTTCCCTCCACTAGACTGGGAAGCAAATGACCAGAAAGGAAAGTCAGCATAGCATAAGGGGTAAGGGCATGAGATCTGACAATGGGAAGCCTATTCTAGTCCTAATTCTGCTGTTTACTGGCTCCCTAGCTTGGGGAAAGTTATCTGATTGCCCTCCCACTCAAAATTCAGTTTTGTCTTCTGTCAAATGAAATAATAATAGTAGCCACTTCACTGGGTTATTCTGAGGGATATGTGGGATCATATAAGTAGAGCACCTGGCAGAGTGCTTGGTATACCCAGCCCGTGTCAGTTGCTGCAGTGACAAGGAGGAGGGTTTTTATAAGTTCCTTGAGAACACGGAGTGTTCTGTGTGCATCGCCAGCTTCTAGATCCGTATCTGGAAATGAAAGTGTCTGAAATGAATGAATGAATGTCATACTCACATGTTCAGGTCTCTGCTGTCTTCAGTATAAGTATTTAGGGAGGTGTGAGCACATCCACAACCCAATGACACACCCGGTACTTTGGCCACAGCTGGACAAGTGACATTTTTAAATCCTTATGTGATTTGGGAGAAGGAGTCTCCCCCAGGGTAATCAGTCACATGGCAGATGTGGACAGAGAAGAATTGTAGCTTGGGAACTAACTCATTGAGGAGATGGGAGGAGCAAGTTAGAGATAGGTTGATCAGAAATGAGAGGAAAAAACTGGCCTCAGAGGTGAAGGGAAGAGTTTCTTTTTTCTTTCTTTTTTTTGCGGTACGCAGGCCTGTCCCGTTGCGGAGCACAGGCTCCGGACGCGCAGGCTCAGCGGCCACGGCTCACGGGCCCAGCCGCTCCGCGGCATGTGGGATCCTCCCGGACCGGGGCACGAACCCGTATCCCCTGCATCGGCAGGCGGACTCTCAACCACTGCACCACCAGGGAAGCCCGGGAAGAGTTTCTTGAAGGCAGTGATGCTCCTCTGTGCCCAGGGTGGCAGCAAGGTCAAAGGGAAGCCCAGTCCACGTAAACTGTACTAACACTCATTTGGGCACCCAGTTTTGTTACAGTTGCATGACCCCACAATTTCATTGTTCTCTTCTGATTAGCAGTGAAGAGCCTTTCCACACTGCCACAAATGGAAGCTATTCTAATGGCTGTCAGCTGGGCTGTGGTTTTGCTTGCCATTGTTTGCACACAAAAGCCTGATCCCATTAAGATGGTCAGATATTTCCTGCCATAGCATGGCCTCCTGCTCACAAACATTTGATGCTATTTAAAGCCTCTTCTCTGCAAATATGCTTTGGTCACATTTGTGTAGTGCCCATTAATTAAGGCCAGATTTGAAGCTCTCACAGCTGTCACTTCTATTAACTGGCTTCAGGGAATGTAGGACTTCATTTTTCCAGGAGATAATTTGGACATCAGAGAAAAGCCAAGAGATCCTCGAATCCCTGTAGCACTTACCTTAACTTCCAGGCTTCTAATGAAAAAGCCTCTTAGACAAAAAGGGACACAAAGACCCTTTCACAGAAACCATCAACACTCCTTGCCAAGTGGAAGATTTATTGGGTGGGAACACACACACAAACACACACACACACACACACACACAGGCTTTATTTGAGGCACCCTGGAAAATGAAAAGCTATCTGGGAAAAGTAATCATGTGAGAAGATGGTCTTGAAGATAGCAGTTGGCTTTTCTGTGAAAGTAAAAATGGACCAATTGACAATTGCGAGTCTGCTGGAAGGCTGAAAGAATGGTCTATTTTCTCCTATATCTATCTTTCTCTAAAGGAAACACATCATGGATTGGTTGGAACACATGATCTTCTGGTTACCAAATGCTTTAATTAATAGGGAGTCAAAAACATATTGTACAAAGATTGCCAATTATCAAAGAAAGAAAATACTATTCTTTCCCAGCAGCATGATTTGGAACAGGAACATGGTGGCAGAGGTGATACTAAAAAAAGAAAATCACAATCATAATAAAAAGGGAGTTTATGTTTATTAGGTCCTTAGTCTGTGGCACTTTCAATGTATGCATTTTCATGAATTATCTCATTTGACTCTTGAAAACCTATGAGGTAGGCACTATGATGCGTCCATTTCATAGATGAGGAAATTACAGTTTCGCAAGCTTAAGAAACTTACCAAGGTCTTCCAGCTGGGAAATGGCAGTCAGAACTCAGATCTCAGTGAGGTCTGTCTGTCTGTCCTGAAGCTCTTGCTCATCGCCTTCTGTTATCCTGGTTCAATGGAAAGTACGTGGGCTTTGGAGGCAGACCAGAGTTTTGTCCAAGTCTGTCATGTGATCATCAACGAATTGATTAACTTTTCTGAAACTGTCCTTCAACTCAAGTAAAATGGGAAAAAAATAATAGCTGCCTCATAGTTAGTATAAAAATTAATGAAATAAGGATAAATGAAGTACAGAGATAGTCAACAGATGTCAGTACCTCCTCCTTTTCCTCCATTTTATTTCATTCCAGTTATTTCTTATTTCCATCCCTGGACTGAAGCTCCCACCATCTTCTGCTACATTGTCCCTGCATTCTTGGCTTCTTGGCTCTCTATCATGCGTGGGGACCAGCACAAAGAAATCTTTCTTTGCTTAGCTCTTCCTAGCAATCCTGCAGCTGTGCCTTCAACTCCCCTGACCCCCACCGGTCCCCCAGGAATCACAGGCTCCCACCTCTCTCCTCAATTCCCATGACATCCCGGAACCACAGGAGGACCTGTGAGGTGAGAGACCTGCAAGTTTGATTACTGGCCCAGCATTCCCTTCTATTCAGGAATTTCTCACATGTAAGCAGGTTCCTAAGAGCTTTGAATGACATCTGTTTTCACCCTCAAAACTGCTTTCTAGATTCAGATTTTATTTCTTCGAGAAACTTGGGCATTCCTGCCTTATATGGTTTCTGAATTTCCTGGATGAGTAAAAAAAGAGAAAAGACAATAATTAGCAGAATGCTTTTCAAATATAATCCATGGACTTGAGCTGGAAAACACAGACACCTAAAGAACTCGTTAAGATTGTGGTCTTTTGCATTAGGAATTCAGGTGAGAATGAGTAGATGAATTTACTGATAGCAACAGAATAAATAGAAAACAGAGAGTGAACAATTCTCTCGAGAGAACACCCACTGTTAGGAGGTAGTAGGGAATCAGTGATCAGTGCTAGTTTCAAGTCTGATTAACTCTTTTTAAGCATTGTTTACAGATCTTTAACTCCTTGTTTACTTTCAGAACACCTGTTTTTGAAGTTTTAGATGAAAACTAAAGTTCCTTTACTAACAAATTCTTTAAAAGATTGGCTTTCACAGTATGGAGAACAGTATGGAGGTTCCTTAAAAAACTAAAAATAGAATTACCATATGACCCAGCAATCCCTCTACTGGGCATATACCCAGAGAAAACCACAATTTAAAAAGACACATGCACCCCAATGTTCATTGCAGCACTATTTACAATAGCCAGGTCATGGAAGCAACCTAAATGCCCATCAACAGACGAATGGATAAAGATAATGTGGTACATATATACAGTGGAATATTACTCAGCCATAAAAAGGAACGAAATGGGGTCATTTGTTGAGACGTGGATGGATCTAGAGACTGTCATACAGAGTGAAGTAAGTCAGAAAGAGAAAAACAAATATCGTATATTAACGCATGTATGTGGAACCTAGAAAAATGGTACAGATGAACCGCTTTGCAGGGCAGAAGTTGAGACACAGATGTAGAGAACAAATGTATGGACACCAAGGTGGGGAAAGCCGTGGGGGGGTGGGGATGGTGGTGTGATGAATTGGGCGATTGGGATTGACATGTATACACTGATGTGTATAAAATTGATGACTAATAAAAAAAAAGAGAGATTGGCTTTCAGAAAACATCCTGGGCTGTATAGATTGAGAAAGTACAGTCAAGAACTGAGCCTTTGGCCCCTCTCCCTGCCATCCCATGTTAAATATTTGCAAACACGAATCTAAAGAGTATTAAGAATCGAACTGAGACTTTGGAAGCCCACAGTTAGGAAACAAGTAGAGGAAATGAAGAAAGGAGAGCATGGAGGGCCAAGGTGGGTGCAAAGGCAGAGAATAATTCAAGAGGTGAGGCGTGAGCAGTGCTCTTGGGAATGAATGAGAACTGAGAAGACCCCATTTGATACAGGGTAAAATGAAGTCATTAGCATCTTCAAGGGAGAAAATCTCAGTAACTAGCAAGGGTGGGAATCCGTGGCTAAAGGTTAAGAGACATGATTGTTTGAAAGTTGGTGCTTGTTTGAGATATTTGGTAGTGAGAGGATAATGGCTAAAAGTGGAGGCAGCACCATACTTGGGGCAGCAGTGAAGGCCAGGATTGTCAATGTGTAATTTCTAGTTTTTTGCAGGACATGGTTATTCTCGTGTATTCTTGTATCATGTTGAGTTGATAGTATGCAGTGGGGACAAATGAATGCAGGATTCTCCGGGTTGTATTTTCAGAAGGCTGAAGGCCATTTGGTTACTTGTGGACCTCTGTTTTACTCTGGCTTTGTGTGATACATAGACGTTGTGATGAAATGTCTTGTAGATTCCTTACAGCGACCTTCATGGAGCTTTCCAAACTATATCTCATAACCCAGAAACGCCAAGTTAAAGTCTGAACCCTAGGAGACTAAAAGTATACATGAAAATCATGAACTGCATGTGGAATTGGCAAGTAGCATTCTGTGTCTATTAACAGTTTGTCTTTTCTATATAATAAAGAAAAAATCTTTTTCAGCAATTTCAACTACTCCATTTCAAACTTTATTATTCTCATAGTCATAGTAATTTAAATCTATGATATAGCAATGCAATAGCACACTCTCTATCAGGCATTAGAAAGAAAGAATTCAGAACATAGTTTGACCTACCAGATATTAGAAATTAGTATAATCTAGTCTTTGTCACCTAGCATGAAATTCTACATAATTTTTTGGCTGTAGGTTTAACAACTTAACCAGACTTTGTAAACTGTAATTTTGAAGTAAATCCTGGTGACTTCCATGGGGGATGGGAGAGAGTTCCACTAAGCCAGATATAACTCAGGAGTGACAGCCACTGAAGCTAAGAAAGTATCTCTTTGACATAAACACCTCATTTGCAATACAGAAGCAAAAATGCACTAAACCACAAAATTTCACTCCATGTGGACCTAGGCTCTAATTTCTTCGTTGTCCGAATGAGACATTCTGTAAACTGAAAAGGAAGCCGAGTTGCAGCCATAAAATTTTACTTAATTCAAGAATTATTATCACTTAGTATGTGATAATAGTTCTGAAAGGCATACAGAGCTAAATTTTGTATGTTCTTTGCTCAAGACACTTAGATGTAACTTGAACACAAGGTTGATGATAATGTTGGGATTTAAATATTTTAAAAGACTTCCAGTTAACTTAAAATGTTCGACAAAGAATTATGATCTTTATCTTGTGGCTTTATGTAATCCTGACCTACTGCCAGTATATCCCTGGGGATTCTCATCTGCTAATTCTTATAGGATGGTCTAGGTCAATTACAAGTAACCCTTTTAGCAAAAAGAGCAAGCCAGAAAAGCATTAAAATATATTCAGGTATATTTTTTCTTATTCAAAATAAAGTCTCCTTTAGTGTCAGGAAGAATAATACATCTCATAATGTATATTACTGGCCTTTCTCAGTAGAAACATGTCAAGAAAAAAATGGTACTCTTTTTTAGCCACCAAATAGTAATATTTGGGGAAGATTTGAAAAGCAGTTAAAAAAAAAAAAAAAGCAAGTTTCTAGTCTGGTGTAGTGAAGTTAGAGGGCAGACAATAGCAAAACCTGGTGGCTAATTTATGGCAAGAGGGCCAGGGTTTGCCTGGTCTTGAATTTTCCATTGTTAGGTTGATTTCCCTGATACAAGTTGAGGCCACCAAACCAGGCGACTCCTTCAGAGCCGAGAGCAAAAGGACAGCATGACCCAGAGACCCAAGTTGTGCTGAATGTGATTTAGACATTCCAGGCGTTCCCCAAACTGCAGTTGATCTCTTGTTCATTTTGTTCACGGATATCATCCCCCGGGCTAGACACTAAGCCCACTGAGAGCGGAGACGTGACACACCCCACTTTTGATTTTTCTAGAGGATTGTGTCGGTGCTGGGCGCATGATAGGTGTTTAATTAATTCTTCGATAATATAGTAACTCACCTGATGAGTTAAACCTTTCTTTCCAGATGCTTCCATCCTCAGTCCATTCTGACTTTTGATGTTGAGCATACTTAAGATTTATTGAGTGCCTACTATGTTCCAGGCTCAGTGCTAAGTCCTTTATACAGATTGTGACCTCCGATCCTCACAGCAATCTTATGAGGCAGGCATTCACTGAGACTCCATTTTGGGACCAGTAACGTGATAGGTCTTTCTGTACAATCCCCCTGTTGCTCCCAGTCCTGCCTCTTGGGACCACGAAGAGGACATCTTTCTTCCATGTGACAAAGCCTCCAATATTTAGAGCCATCTAGCATGTCTGTCTTCTTTTCTTCCTGTTAAACACTCCAGATCTTTATACTGTAATTGTTAACAACAATCACAAACTCTTATTCCAAGTACTGTGAGAAATGCTTTCCTCTTGTGGCTTTAAATTACTATAATTTTTTAATTTAAGCACTTTGCCTGAGGTCACACAGCCAGAGTGGCCAACAGGATTGGAACCCCAGGAGAGCATGATTCCAAAGACAGAGTTTCCAGTTATTACTCAGTGTCATTGCTATTTAATAGTAATATTATCTTTTTTCACAGTATAAAATTTCTTATGTCATCTTTTTAATAGAAGAGTGAAAAGGGCAAATACTTTGTCATAGAAAGAAGATTCGCAAAAGGGGTATTTTCAAGCCCCTGTTTTCTCTGGAAAACCAAATGCTAGAAAAGGTCTGATACTGAAAATATATTTTTGATACTGTACATCAGTAAAGTTATTCTAGATGATTCATCTTTGGAGCTGGAAATCTAGGGCTTTCCTTGCACCAGAGTCTCATCCCATAGTCCTGACAAAGAGGGGATAATGTTGAGGAAAAGGACTGTTTTAGGCAAAAACGTCAAACCAAATGGAAAATATTAGAAAGGAAGTGGGACAGGCCAGTGTCCAAAGGTCTCCAGAGATCAGAGCTTGGAGCACTGGTGGAAGGTACACAAGAGAGTGGTTTCCAAAGGGAGGATTTGTTACAAGTCAGAGTCTTTCAGGGATGAACGGCAGGTGGGGAGCTCCCTGACAGTGGGAGAGGGTCAAACAAACAGATAGAGAGGGTTCTTGCCAAGAAGGGAAATGTCTTACAAAGTTAGGGTCACCAGGCACCCATGAGGTCATCAGGAGAGGTAGTGAGAGTTGGAGTTAACAGTCCATGTTCTGCGACCAGACTGCCCAGGTTACATTCTAGCTCAATAGCTTGTTAATCTAGGACAATTTTCTCAACCTCCCTGTGCCTCAGTTTTCTCATCTCTAAAACGGAATTAATATCATCTACCTCTTGGGGTGTTGGGAAAATTCAATGTGTTAATTTATGTAAGGCATTTTATAAAAATAAGTGCTATGCTTGTGCTAAATTATCTAATCTTATAGTCTTCACTTTTTTTTTTTTTTTTTTTTTGCGGTACACGGGCCTCCCAATGCCGCGGCCTCTCCCGTTGCGGAGCACAGGCTCCGGACGCGCAGGCCCAGCGGCCATGGCCCACGGGCCCAGCCGCTCCGCAGCACGTGGGATCCTCCCGGACCGGGGCACGAACCCGCGTCCCCCGCACTGGCAGGCGGACTCCCAACCACCGCGCCACCAGGGAAGCCCTATAGTCTTCACTTTTTAGCAGCAATGCTCTTTTTTCCAAACAAAGTGGTATGAGAGATCCTAATCATAAAATAAATTTTTAAAAACTCGATGTGTTGTGTTAGTATTAATTTTAATTAAAACATTAGCATCTAACTGTTATAATAGCAATTAGTGAGCATGTGGCTATTTCGTTGAGTAGAAATTTTAGCGCTTAGAATATGGAAAATGATTTTAGATGCCTGAGCATCCAATTTGTTTCTGAATTTTATTTTAGCTTACAGTTCTTGAGGCATTCCTGATTAAGACAGACAACAAATTGCAAATTGTAGACAGGCAATCTCTTTGATTAAAAATGGGAGCAGTTTGTCCTGAGGGCTGCCTAAGAATGAGTTAATACAGCAGTGTCCAGTGTGTTATAATTAGGCATATACAATGGTTAAAAAGGATGTTTATCAAGTTCTTCCTATTTTACAGACATGTTTTAAAGATTATGAAAACATTAAAATACAACTGTAGAATAGCTTGAAAGCCTATTTAGTCTAGCACACACGTTTTATCAGTGAAATTAGCCCCAGTGACCTGTCCAGGGTCTCAGCAGGGAACAGTAGTTCCTAGGCTGACACGCGTGTGGATCTTGGCCCCTTAAGTTACCTCCTCCGACCTTGGTTAGACCAGATGACTTCTATGGTTTCTTCCGCTCTAAGTCTGTGATTCTAGCATTCTTTATTTAGTGGGAATACTTGGTAAGAAGACTGATTTTACTATGATAAGCCGCCTCCTCCTCCTGTGGGTTGGACCATTTTGTTCTTCTCTGTATTACAAAAATCTGTTAGGAAAAGAAATTCAAAGTTATATTTTTTGAAAAGGACATCCTTTGCTGAAACTCCATTTTATTATTGTTCCTACCCACTTTAGTGATGTTTGTATAAAATAGAGAACTGTGGTTTTCTACAGCAAGGAGAGACAGTGGGGTATTTGCTAACACTCACTGGCAACGGCAAGGTCCAAATTTACGAAGAAATCCAAATTTGCTTTTCATGGCCAGCTAGGTCAATGCCCTATGCCACCCTTGTTTGTGTTCTGTTCCCTGACATTTTAGCTTTTATTAAAAAAAGAAAAAAAAAAAAAACCTGGTTCAATTTGTCGATGACTTTGAACGACAGCAGAGAGGAAGACACACATCCTCGTCTACGCTGATGATATTGTTTTCCAGCCATCCTAAGAAGCAGATAAGTCATTCTGCTAGTTACCATCTGAATGGCCTTGTGTCAACAATGTCACTATTCCCAACTTATTTGAGGCAAAGATTTTTCCGGTGTTCAGGTAGACACTTCAATAACTCTGGAGCACTCCAGTTCACTTCTCATCTCAGGGGTAAAATCTTAGTTAACCACTCAAAATCAATGTTCTACCAAAGCACCTATTAAGTTATAGGTTTATAGCCTTCCTCTGCTCAAGATCTCTAGAAGTTTCTGTACCTTAAAAAGAGCAGGCTGTTTCCTATCTTACTTAAAATACAAGCTGAGCAAATTGAATCTACAGGGATTTCTTTGTAGTCCTCAAACATATAGAATACAGTCTCAACGAGGGTGACCTTAGGCCTCAAAAGGTAAGCCCCAGGATTGCTAGGATGACTCAAATACACTCAGAGAAAAGGTGGTCTTGGAGAAATCCTGGTCTATAAGCTCGTGATGCCATGATTTTAGCTTCCCTTTCCACTCACTAGTCAAAAGAGAACATTCTGGAGGCTTAAGGCAGAGTGCGTCTAATAGGAAATAGAGGCTGTCCAAAAGATTTAAAGACCCTTGGGTCTGTACTGGAGAGAAAGCCTCCATCAGATCCTTTTGTTACAACAGGAAAAAGTGGTTGGGAAAATTTTTCGTGCCAGGGCTTCAGGCAACACATGGAGACAATGGATAAGAGAGAATCCAAAGATTCTGAGAAATTGCAGCTTTCCCATGACTATAAAAAGCAAGTCCAACACAATATTAAGAGACTCCCTTCCGTGAACTATCAGGGAAGAGCAGGCAGTCAGAAGCCATTTTTCTCTCCGTCACTGTCAACCCCAGGCTGCATGTCCTCATCCAGAGGACGCTTGCCTTTGTGGGCACTGCATTCACCCATTTCCAGAGCTGTTCTCACTCCCTCTCTTGTAGCTTCTGCTTTTCCCCCTTAGTGTGTGCTGTTCACCGCTGTGTTCAGTGTCTCAGTCACTATTCACCTCGCCTGTTTGGCTTCCACCCTATCATTCTGTTTCTAAGAGTTTGAGCCAGATAGCTGTGGGTTCGTGGTCTGACCCTCAGCTATATGACCTCTTTCCTTCTCTATTAAAATGGAAGTAAATATTGTCACCTTACTAGATTCTCAACAAGTACCAGTTTCCTTTCTTTCTGTTGCTTTTCTTGGCATCCATCAGCACCTCTATGGACTCCTTTGAATAATGAGAACCTGCCTTTCTTATAGGGTCCAGAGAGTCCATCAATTGTCAAAACTGAATTTTTGACTCTTTTTGACTTTGGCTCTGGTTCTCTTTTAACTAGGGTTGCTTTTACTCTGCCAGAGAAATGCTTTTCTTTTTACTTCCATATTTGCTGCCATTCCACATTCCTTGAAGTATACGCAGTCCGGCTGTTCTCTAGCTAAGTAACATTCCAAGGTAGCTATTGTTTAAGCTAGGAATGAATATCATTTGTTTGTATTTCTTTGAATTTGCCCTCTATGTTATCTTTAACTTGACTTTAAATAAAACATAATATGTATTGAGTTCCTCGCCTGTGTCAGATGCTTTTTACAAACTTTGTCTCCGTTTATTATCATAAAACCAACCCAACAGATTAGAGCAGAATTAATAATTAGCATTGCTAATTAATAGGTACTGTCACTTTAACAAAGTATTTTTGCCGTCAAAGTGGAATGATGCTGGATCATTTTCAAAATTTCTACTTTCACTCAGTTATCACACCTGGGGTAAAGCTCACTCTTGAGACACTATAGCCCCAGGCACTCCTTTCCACCTGGAATCAGGAACTTAAATATAGGCATAATGCCTAGGAGAAAATAATCATCTTGTTTAAGTGACAACTGACATCAGGAAGCCTTTTGAGCCAGAGGACTGACATGATGACAGCTGTATTTTGGGAAGATAAATTTCACAGCCACATGCAGGATAGATTACCTGAAATCACAACATTAGCCTTTCTTACGCTTATACATCTGGGGGGCATGACTTAAAAGCTCATAAGTGTGATCTGTTTAAAGAAGGGGCTGGTGAAAATTAAGAATTTCAGGGTTCCACCAAAGATGGTGAAGAATCAATGTTTATCCAACTGGTTTGCATGTCCTAAATATTTACGTACACAAGCGCATATAGGTGATGCAGTCACTTGGAAGCCATGTGTGGGTATCCTATCTGCCATTGCCCTACCTACCTTAAAGTTGGTTTAAAGTTGCAGAAGAAGGGTTAAAGTTGCAGAAGAAGGGAAGTTTTCTGCAAGCGTGAGAATTATTCATCTGGCTGCCACCTGAATTATTGTTATGGAACACATTGAGTTTGACAGATAACCCTGTTCTTAGACATCCTTCAAAAGAAGCGTGAAGGAGCCTTCGTGTTTAAATATTTCAGCCAAATTTCTTCCTTCTGAGCATGCATGGAACACAATGTCTGTCTTTCTTTTTTTTTTTAATTTTCTTTATTTATTTTTGGCTGCGTTGGGTCTTCCTTGCTGTTGTGCAGGCTTTCTCTCGTTGCGGCGAGCGGGGACTACTCTTTGTTGCGGTGTGCGGGCTTCTCATTGTGGTGGCTTCTTTTGTTGTGGAGCACGGGCTCTAGGCGTGCGGGCTTCAGTAGTTGTGGCACGCGGGCTGAGTAGTTGTGGCACGTGGGCTCAGTAGTTGCGGCGCATGGGCTTTGTTGCTCCTAGGCATGTGGGATCTTCCCAGACCAGGGCTCGAACCTGTGTCCCCTGCATTGGCAAGCAGATTCTTAACCACTGTGCCACCAGGGAAGCCCCTTTATTTCTTAATGAAATAAATATTCACATTGGATGCACCTATGGTTAGGAGAGAGAATAAGAAGGAATTATCTTTATTTGATGTCTTGGTCAGTCTAGCCCTAAAGAGCAAGCTCTTGGATTGGGTAATGATATCTCTCATGGAATGATGTTTGTCCTTGAGTCATAAATATTTCCCAGCTTGGTGCACCAACAGTTTCCATTCCCAGCAAGACAAATGAGAAAGCTAGTTACTATTTCAATAAATAAGTTTGGACCTATGAATTTGTTATGAAAGAAAGGATGGTGTTATAGATGTCCCCTCCCTTAGGTGAATGAGCGCTGCATGAGGGGAAAGAGACAGCATGGGACTTTAGGGGGGGACAAGAGAACAAAGAGAAGCTATAGGAAGGAGATGTGGAAACAGTTCAGTCGGCCCTTGTGGGAGTCCTCAGACCGTAAGTAGCACCCCGTGAAAAGGTCTTGGGGAAAGCCAGAGAGCAGCCCTAGAGATAGAACAATAAGAGGGAATTAGCCTTATTTGATTTCTTGGACATTCTAGCCCTCAGTATACGTAGCCCATGGTCGGCCATCTACCAGGTTCTGTTCTTAAGGTAAAGAAAGATTTCCACTGGGCTAAGGGACTATGCCAGAAAGAGCCAGAAGTCCCTTCATTCAAATCCACCATCACCACCTCTGTGTTACACATTACTTATCTTCTGTGAGCTTCGATAAAGTAGGGATAGTCAAGGTAATTAAACAGGATAACATGTTAGGTGCCTAGCACGTGGCCAGTACTCTACCCATGACAGCTATCAAATATATATGTGGGGCTTCCTACTGCCTGAATCCCTGGGAGTTGCTTGAATCCCTATTTGCACCTGTTTTCCACCTACAGTCCATCTAAGACAGTGCTTCAACATGCCTGAGCTGTGAGCCCCACCCACAGCTTCCCTTGCTGTTTCTGAAATGAACATAACCTCTTTACAACGTCTGAGGCTTTCCATAACTGGTCTCTAAGACAAACCAGGAAAGACTAACAAAACAAGCAAACCCACACTTTTTAAAAAAAAAATAGAGAGGTAACAAAGTTATAAGAAAATCTCTGGAATTCTTGATCCCCATTGTCCCAGAATGTTATTGAAATGCAAATAGATCATAGCAGTTTGCCGTTACAACCCTGGCCTGGAACACCACTTGAGAATCGTGTGTAAATAGAAGTGGGGTTTCTGTGGACAGTGCAAACAGAACAACCTCCTCTGTTAGAGTAGAAATGTGTGTGCCTGGTGTGAGAGTAAGGATTCCCATGGGAATGTCCATGCCCAGGGACAGGCCATTGAAGGGAGGCAGGTGCACCCTCAAGGAGAAGGAAAGCATGCCAACATTTTTCCAGCCCCAAGTCCAAGCCGGTTCTGAATTAGGTGCCTTCATCTGCATGTTTTCATTCAATCTTCACAACAGATTTGAGAAACTATATTTCAATACCCTTGCTTTACAGGGAAGGAAACTAAGGCTCAGAAAGATGATGTCACCTGCAGGAATACATTAGGGATGCTCTTAGGCGGGCATCCCTGTGTCTAGAAGAAATACTTTTGAAGATGTGGGAGCATAGAAGAGAAATTCTTATTTCAGATTATGGAAATGAAGAGGGGTTAAAGGAACCTAAACCGGGAATTTTAAAGGCAGGAAAATAAGCATAACGGAGATGTTATGTTAAGTCTTCAGTGAAGACTTGGGAAGTCTGGGAACAAAGAGAGGTTTAAATCACAGCAAACACACTTCAGATTCAAGGTCAGTGTTAACAGTGCTCCCAGCCACTCAGGGCTTCTCATTGACCCTCCACAATCTCGTAACTTCTCTCCTCCTTCTCTTTTCTGTCCCTTTGTTCTGTCTCCAGCTCTGGAAGCAAAACCAGACTCTTCTCCTATTTAGTTATATCTCCGTTTAGCCATTATCTCTTGTTGCCTTGATTTCTGCTGACCCCCAGGCCTCAGGGTCCCACCTCCCAGCCCATGCAGTTTATCCAAGTATTTTCACAGAGACAGTTTGCTTTCCAAAAGGAGTCGCTATTCTAGCTGGTAGACAAAACCTTTTTCACATGGTTACAGGGATGTAAGAAGAAGAAAGAAAAGAACATAGACCATTTAAGTGAGGAAACATTAAAACCCTGCCTCAGAGGAGCAGGGGGACATCATAGCGTCATGAAGAGGCGTCTCTAGCCTGTAGCCTCTAGAGAGAGGAAGTCCTCTCTCTGCCACCCTGGAGAAATCACTTCCCCTCCTGAGACTTTGTTCTTCATCCCTGGAGCAAGGGGCTGGGTCTCCCAGAGCCCTTCCTGCTGTCCAGTACTGGGATTCTCAAGAGACTCTGTTTAGGAATGTGTGTCTTGCCTCCACCCAGTCCCTATTAAAAATATCACAGAGAAAAGCTTCCCAAAGGCATTATTTCTTTTTAATTTTTAACCTAGAGGGTGATGGTGTTGTGTTGTCTTTGTTTTGACCGGGTGGGAGAATTGGTTGGGCAACTTGGGAAAAGTAGAAAGAACTGGGAGCAAACAAGAAGTGATTCAGAAAGTCAAATAATCTCAGATAGCACAGGATTCACCTGAAGATGCTACTCAAATGTAGGCTCCAATTCATTAAGCCTGCAGTGGGCCCCAGGGTTTCTAACGAGCTCTCAGATGATGCCTATGCTTCTGGTCTGTGGGCCACACTTTGGGTAACAGTGGGGCTAGAGAAGGTCAAATAGTGCTTATTATTCTTGATTTTTAAAAAAGAAAATCAGAAGAGAGGAGTGAAAAATATAGTTTGGAAGGATACCTATCCAAAAAGCTAAAATTTAAAAAATGTTTAGGGCTTCCCTGGTGGCGCAGTGGTTGGGAGTCTGCCTGCCGATGCAGGGGACACGAGTTCGTGCCCCGGTCCGGGAGGATCCCACATGCCGCGGAGTGGCTAGGCCCATGAGCCATGGCCTCTGAGCCTGCACGTCCGGAGCCTGTGCTCCATTGAAAAAAAAAAATTGTTTTGTGTTCTAGAGGAAAGTTCCAGTGAAAGAGGGAGAGAGAATTAATATGACTAAATTTAATGAATGAATTAGTGATTATCAAGATGTACACTCAGACCCTCGCTCTAAGATGACTCCATCCAAGGCCTACTTCCCTAGGAAAGCTTCTGCCTGAAACAGGCAACACTACTAATCTTCCAGATTCCAAAGTCACAGACCTCCAAGTCTTCCTTACTTCACATTCAGTAGACCATCCTTCATCACTCTGTTGGTCATTCCTCCAGCCTAACGTTGGTGTGCCCTTGCCCTCTGTTCTAATTCCATCTCTCTGGTCCAGGCCACCGTCCCTCTGTGCCCATTTTAATGTAGTTGTCTGTGTGCTTCTCAATCTCTAGTCTGTTCCATCTCTAACCCACTGCCTGTGTCTGCCAAGCGTCTTCCAACAACAGCGTTTCAGTGTGTCCTTCCCCCACTCAAGAGTCTTGGGATTCGGGCCCTCGTGCTTTGGTAGCCAGCTTTTCTTCTCATCTCCTGTCCCTCACCCACTAACCCACCCACACAGCCAGTCTTCTCAACCATCCCTGAAGAGATCACCCAGTGACATCGAAAAAGCCCATGTAGCCCCCAAAATTTAACTCACACAGCTTTTTAAGCACTTTCTTGAACATTTTGGAAATAAAAGTCCTGAATATCCCACCCACGTTTTGAAATGCTCCACGAAAACATTTTGAGAAATGAACATCACATCTTAACAACATGGCAGCAACTTGCACATAAGAGCACAGTAAATATAGTCACCCTGAATTTCTGAGTCTACCCTTCTTATGTTTCTCGACTATCGTTCCTTTTAATGTTTAACCACTGTTTCATGTCCCTAAACTAGTTGCTTATGTGAGTACCCTTTTACAAAGGCTTGTAGGTGCCACCTTGTGGAGAAAAATGCAAACAGGCAGGTCTAGAGATAGGCTGTGAGTCAAGGAAATGACGAGGACAACCGCGAGCCTCCCTCTTTGCTGGTCCCTGGATTCCCCCACAGTCCTCCAAGGGCCTTTTGATCGGACCTGTGGATCCCGGCTGTCTGCACCCAGGAGGCCGTGTAAATTGGGCCAGTGTGCAAGCAGCCTCCATCCTAGAGCACAGTTCATCCGCCCAACTCGCTCTTGCCTTTTTGCTAGTAATCCAGCTTCCAGAACTTTGCCCTGTAGAGTGTAGACAAGTATCTCTCTGCTCCTTTCTGCAAGAAACTTCCTAACCCTGACCCCTTGGCTGCCCAGACCACAGCTCCTCACAGACCCATCCCTCCTGAGGCCCTACAGAGTGCAGATACAATCTGACCAAATACTTTAAACAGAATTCTCTTTAAACAGAGAATTTACCAGTCAGCCTTACATTTTAAAAGTAAAGTGGAAGTCCAGAGGTTTCTACTATTCTGTACAGAAATATGGACACCTTACTTTTATAATAGAGCCGTTGTCCTTGTTGTAATTCATTCATGCCCCGCCCCCAGCCATTTCAGTCCATCAGGGAGGAAGATCATGAAAGCGAAGCACTGAAATTTTAGAGTCTGGAATCCCCCTACTCTCCAGGGAAAGACGACCCTAGTGGGAACTGGGGTGGTAATTCTCTCACTGCGTATCAAATGTTTCCCTCTCAGCACTACTTCCCTCAGATTTGTAAACACTTGTGTAGTTGATTCTCACCCAATTTTATCCTAGGAGAGCACCAACATTTTCTTCCAGTGGAATCACTTGGTGAGGTGCTATTCTCTAATGAAATAAGATGAGGTACTGAAAAGGGACAGCCATAAGCTTCACTAAAACCAGATCGCCAGTTTCACAATTACCTTCTTTAAGGAAGCCAAAATACCTTTTATCGCATGGACCATTTCTTCCCTCCAAATGAATGACATTGTCAGTTTGTTTCCCGTTGATTCCTGTTTCCGATTTCATTTTGTCCTACATGAAGCAAACTCCTCTGACTTTAGACATGGCAGGATTCTTCACATCAGGGCTGTATCTTTTTTTTTTCCCCAGACACAATTTAGCACCAGAAGAGACTTAGAGATGATCCAGTTCAAGAAGCAAGTTGGTTCCTATCATTTTGATCTCTTGATTCCTCAAGCAGCTGCTACTTCATTCAACACTTACTATGCACCTACTGTATACCAGGCACTGTGCTCTTTCCAGTACATAACCCTGCTCATAATGAAGTTTAGCCAAAAGGCAAGATTCAAGAGCTCTAGAAGGCTACTGGCTAGCCTGACAACAGTGGGGAAGTGTTTTTTAAAACTGGATAATTAAGTATTCTGTGCTCATCAGCTTCTGACACTTACAGATGACTGTTTTTGCGCTTCTAGGAAATTGCCATTGTTTTAAAGCTTTTTTTCCAGGGGATCTGTGCTCCTAGGTGTTCCGTGAGCTGTGGAATAAACTAGAGCAGTGCTCCTCAACCGGGGGTGGTTTTGTTCCCAAAGGGACATTTGGCAATGTCCAGAGACGTTTCTGTTTGTCATACTGAGGGGGAGGGTTGCTACTGGCATCCAGTGGGTAGAAGCCAGGGATACTGCTAACCATCCTACAATGCAGAAGACAATCCCCACAACCAAGAACTATCTAGGCCAAATTGGCACTAGAGCCGCAGTTGAGAAACCGTGGCCGTGAGGGAGAAGAGCCAGCAGGAAGGTGAGACGCGGGCTTCCGAACCCTGCCAGCCCCTCTTCAACCAGAACAGTTCTGCTTTTCTCATTTTACGTATTGGAGTTCTCTCTGTTTCTGCATGAGGTTTTGTTTGAAAAGTATGTGTTTTCTGCTTAAGGAAAAAAAGAAAACGACTGAGGTAGAAGGTAACTCTTTGCCTTCCGTATTATAGTTGAGACACATTGGGACGGATCAAGTGGGCAGCGGGATGAGGGCCAGTCAGGGGCAGACTGGAGCCTTCACCCTGAGCCTCGGCCTTGTCTGTGCAGGGCTCTGCATGCCTCCCTCTGAACATACACATGCCATATTGAAAGATGGCATCGTGTCTGCCTTTTGATTTAAACCAGGGGTTGGCTTTTTTTTTTTTTTTTTCTGTAAATCACTAAATCATACGTATTTTAGGCTTTGTGGGCCATACTGTCTCTGTTGCAACTACTCAACTCTGCTGTTATAACACAAAAGCAGCTCTGGACAGTGAGTAAACTGTAAGTAATGGACATGTTTGTGTTCCAATAAATCTTTATTTATAAAAACAGGTGATGGGCCAGATACGGCCTGTGGGCAGCAGTTTGCTGACCCCTGATTTAGACCATAAGGAGGAACCTTGTTGGTTTTACCTTCATGTCTCCCCTGCCTAACACCGTATTGGCACATAGTACAGGCTCCTCAGGAAACATTTACCAAACTATATTGAGGGTCAGTCGTGCTGGCACAAGTGCTAGAAGATTTTCGTGAGAAAAACAACTGGAAAAAGATCCCTCCCGTGTTTCCCAGAGGATTTCTGTATAGTGTTTAACTATTTCCCTATGTTGGACATTTAGGACGTTTCCATGTTTTCATTAATAATAATACTGTGATGAGCTCCTTCATAGAGAAATTGTTGGCCTCATTTCTTATAATTTCCTTAGTGTAAATTCCTAGAAGGATTCTTGGGTCAGACAGTATATATTGCTAAATAGCTTTCCAGGAAGGTGGTATTGATCTACATTCCTGACCGTAATAAGAGGGAGATACTTATCATAGGCAAAAGATTGCTTTCAACAGGGTGTCATGAATAAAAGTTTGGGCATCCATGTGTATTTCCATGAATTAGCTCACCATAAATGTAAGTAAATTGGTGTTAGCGACTAATCATTTTAATAATAACGTTCTCCCACACTGTTGGGAAAGCATGGTTATTAAGGCACATTGTTTTACCTGTCGGTGTCTTCTAACCAACCAGTTGAGTTTACCCTATCTGATGTGTTTACTGAGCACACACAGAAACATCTGCTTCCCATTAGGGAATCAGAAGCTCCACTATCTGCACGCCTGGCACCAGCCTACCCTGCCATGATGTACAGAGGCCTCCTCCCTGTGAAATTCACCACCAAATATGTCATCCAGCTTGCTCATTTCCCACAGGAAATTTCATTTAGGTTAATTTTGGCATACAATTGGAGGCAATTCTTGAGCAATTTCTCCTGTGTTGGCTTACAACCTATAAAATTTTCCTACAACATGTTGCAAAAATCACTGGAAGAGTATAAGGATATATGATAGTTGTCCAATTGCCTTTGTAACCACAAGAAATATCTCTTTTGAACGACAGTACATGGTGAGCGAAAAAAAAAAAAAGAGAGAGAGAGATGAAGTATAGATCAGGGGCCAGGGACCAGATGTTTGTCCTGTCCTTTATCACTCAATGCTATTGGAGAAGTAAGGGTGCAAAGGAGCCATGTAAGCTGTCTTACCTTTATGGAGAACTTGGCCCTTTCTTAGCACTTCACGCTTTTCTGAATTTCTCCAAATGAAGAAGAGAATATCTGCAACTGAGAAGTAATAGAAAGTGCTATAGAAATAAGAGTGAGTCTGAACACTTATATAAGGATGGGGTTTACTTTAAAATGGATAGATTCCAGCTGAAATCAAGTCTATGAAGACAATGATAAGCCCAGAGTTGCCTGAGAAGCCACTCTATCCAGCATCCTGCTAAATGCCTTCTGTGTTTACCTCAGCTGATCCTCCCAATAGTGCTATGAGGTACCGCCCCAGCCACAGATCAACTGAGGCTCAGAATGGCTGATCAACAGCACTTTGGTGGTGCCTCTGAAAGAGTTTAGAGACACAGACCAGCACTGTTAAGTCAACCCCATCAGAGACCAGTTGACCAGACTTCTGATCTGCAAACCAGAATTCAGGTCAGATTCATTTCTGAGCACCGTCCCCTGAAAGATCTGGATGGTGGTGGAAATGTTTTCGGCACCAAGCCCAGAGAGAAGCAAGCCACCCAGCACCACACATAAGTCAGGGACTGAGCCAGGACTATGCTCCGGGTTTCCTGATTCCCAGTGCAACATTCTTTCCCTCGTGCCGAACTGCTTTTCCTGCTAAATGACGTCAGCTCCACTTATCAACTTCTACCTCCATGTTTTAGAGGAGAATACCGGCTGCTTTAAAGAAAGCAACAAAGCACATGAAGCTATAGATGTGATAAAATTGTATAGACCTATACACCAAGAGAAAGTGCAGGTAAAAAATGGCAAAATCCAAATAAGGTTTATCCTTGAGTTAATATGTTATACTGATGTCCATGATACGCATGGTTTTGACAACATGCTGTGCTAATGTGAGATACTGTCATTGGAGGAGCCTGGGTGATGGGTCACTGAAATGCTCTGTACTGTTTTTGTAACTTCTTGTGAGTCTTAAACTATCTCAAAATTATAAGTTATAACAGTGAGAAAGTTATGTGACAGTAATGTGATGGAAAGATGAGCTAAAATATTTATTCACTTCCTGTGTGTATAATGGTAAAACAGGCAACGTGAGAGAGATACAAAATGTGCTTGGTGCTTCATAATGCTGGAAGAGGAGAATGCCAGAGTCACTTCTGGACCAAGCTCTCACAGTCACTACAGTAACAGTGCTTTGAACTTGCTCCTCTGCGCCTAGGTCACAGCCACCATCCTCTCCTTCGACAAAGCTAGAACCTTCAGTGTGACCTCTGATCCTTTGGAGGGGGGCAGTTTTTGCATAATGGTTACAAAAATGGGATTTGTGGTCAAATCCAGCCCCACCTCTTATTAGCAGCATAGCCTTAGGCCAGTTACCTAACCTCTCTCTGAAGTCTTAGTTTCCTAGTTTTTCAGCAATAGCACAGATTGCTTTTAGATTAAATGAGAAAACTACATATTCAGAGGACCTGGAATATGACAAAGGCTGTAAATGTTAGGTTTGATGATGCTGAGGGGGGGTAGGAGGAAGATAATCATTTGAGTTCCCTTCTACCTCACAAAGGCCTGTCCGTTTTGCTTCCTAAGCATCTTTCAAATCCTCTTCATGCCATCATCATTCCCCTAGTTCAGACTGGGCTCTTGCCACATTCTGCAGACTTATGCACCCCATTGTTAATTATCAGCTTTCTAAAAGAGAATTGATCTGGCCCAGCATGACATAGAGAATGCAGGGACTCCTCGTTGCCCAATAGCGTGTGATTTTCTGCATGTGTGTCTAATCTGGGATTCAAATTCCCAGAGTCAGGACCCGTGTCAGAGTCAGCCTGGGATTTCCCAGATTTTGCCCAGTGCAGTCACTCGACAACATTAGTGATAAAATGTGCGTTTACGTGTTTAGATCTTGCCATGGTTGATCCTTCTTGGGCTTCAGATTCTAGCCCAAAGGTCACTTCCTTAGCCATGCCCTCCCTGCCTGGACTCCAAGTCCAAATTTTCCCTCATTATATCATCTGATCTTCATAATAGCCCCATGCCAGAGAAGGGACAGTTGTCAGATATGTAATTTACCTATGCCCTCAGTGCTAAAAATAAAGGTCTTGAAAGCACGTCATCTGCCCAGTTTGCGTTATGGGGTTGTCCCTCCTGCTTTGCGAACTGCATGTGGGACATTGAGCAACTCCATAGCAACTGAGCCTCTCGAAGACCCTGGCTAGGCACTAGAACACTAGAAGGGTGCTCTGTTAGCCTTTTGTCACCCCTCAAGGAAGGTCCACACACTCCTTGTTCTGACTTCTCTCTTAAGGAGTGAACCCTGGATGCTCAGAGTCCAGAGATGGGCTTTGAGGAGGCAGGATGTTACCTTCAGTTCTTGGCGTCACTTGTGCAGCCATATGCGTCCTTGAAGCCAACCTCCAGGCTCTTAGACATCTACCAGGAAGAACGGCTGCAGCCCTCCCTCCCCATTGTCTAGATTCATCCTGAGTGGCAGTGTGGTGCAGGAAATCTGGTGTGGGATCCATTGGAATGTGCAGAGCATTTTAATATAGTGTCTATTTCCAAGATAAAATGTTATCTTGTCTGTGTGTGTGGTTGTCTGAAGCAATCCACGTCTGTGTAATTTCCTTGTGATCTCATCCCATTCTAACTGGGCTGCGGGCTGAGGATTCATGCAAAGTCAGTCCCTGTCTTCGGAGGTTCTTGTTCATTCGTGAAATATCCCATACACCCCACTGACAAGAGAAAGACTCACTGGACTGCCTGCTCTCCCCTCTCTGAGACCCACTCCTCACTACAGCTAAAGTTATCACCTGAAAAACAAATCTGAGGATGGCCCCCGCCTTCTTCAGTGGTTGTTGATATGATAGAATAAAACTCCTATTCTTCACCCTGGCAAACAAGATCCTTAACGGATTCAGCTAAATTCTCCAGCCTCCTTTCATCCTTAGCAGCAAACCTACACTTCAAGCGTGTCTGTCTATGAGCATGCTTTCCTACTTCCTCAGTGTTCTTTCCTACTTCTGTGCCTTGGTACACATTGTTGCCTTTACCTGGAGTGCCCCAAGGGAATGAGCTCCATCTGGGTTAAGTTGAGGCCAGGGGTAGCAAGAATGGATCATGTAGTGGGGAAGGGAAGAAGTTAAGATTCTGCTAGACGGGGCAGGGTGTGAGTGCTATCAGCTTTTCTGTTCATCTTCCCCTTCAGTGAGAATCAGAGGCATCTCCATTCAGTTAGAATCTTTCTTTAGCAACGTGGGATCTACTTTCCCAAACTTCTGCTGATGGTGGCCTTTTTGTTTGTTTGTTTCAAAGCAAAGGAGAACCCGGAGCAGGGGTGCGGGCTAGAAACCATGCACAGAAGGCGTTTTCCTTATTTTTCTGCTAAAACGTGCGCAGGGCAAGGGCAAGAAATATTTGAGGGAGGAGAAATTCATAGCAAACGTGGCACTTTGAAAAGCTAATTGGATGTGGAGGAACATGTTGAGATGATGTTCTGTTATTGTCAGAAATAATGTTTTACAGAGAAGCTATTTGTGAAGAGAGACCAGTTATTGTCGATGAACTAATGTGCACTCAGGAATATGGAAATAATAATGCAGATGTACAGTGCCTGCAGAAAGATGTCAGTCAAACAAGAAGTCGGAGGGGAAAGAATGAAAACCTTTTGATCTGACTCTGCCTGTAGGATTTGGCCTGTAGGACCCACATGAACAGACCCAGGATTGTTTAACAAAATCAAAAGTGGACTTTGAATGGTTTGCTGAGCACTTTGCCCCTGAGGTGGGGTCTGACGATTGCTCTTAGAATTCCAGAACCAACACAAACCTCTGATTCAGCAGACATGTGTCTCAAGTTGTAAAATACCATTCTGATTTCAAGTATCATTTCCTATCCCCGTAAACCAGTGAAATAATCCTGTCATCCCGATATTTCATTGTCCAAACTATAATCAGCTCACTTCTATCTGCCAACAGAAGTGTGACAGAATCTTCTCTGTTCAGACCACATGTCCCAACTTTAAATTCAGGATACACGAATGTGAGTCCTAGGGACTCAGCTGCAGACATGCAAAAGGATTCTGTGAAGACCATTCCATTTGGTCCTAAGGTTAAATTGCCTAAGAAACACACGAATAGGGAGGGGGAAGATAAAGCAAAAAGATCTTGGGATGAATAATGAGAAGATTCACTGGGGAGGAAATGCAGGAAGGTCAGAGTTCCTTTAAACTCTGATGTATCCCATTATTTAGATGTATATCATCCCGTTTGCCGATGTTTCTGGTCCTTGCTTCCCTGTACCCTTCTGCCCTGGGAGAAATGCTTTAGACGAGCCAAGCAAAAGTCCCAACGGCTCAGCTTTTCAGAGTCACAGTGACCAGTGGGGACCCAGACCTCAACCAATTTGATTTAATTTCCTAAGAAACAGGGCCTGAGAACACTACTGTTGGGGGTACTTGGCTAAGTGTTTGTATCATCTGTCATTTAGGACAGAAGACTTGAGGACAAACTCCAGTTTTAAGTCCCAGAAAACTTCCAACAGGGGGATGGATTTTCAGGACAACTTCACTATCCAACCTGTTTAATAAATATCCAGTCCCCACACCCTCCTTATGTATTTTCTCTGTGTTATTTTTCTCCTGATTACCAAGGGTGCTTGTTTTACTTACTTATTTACTGATGTGGCTTCCGCTTCACCCCTAGAATGCACATTTCACACATAACCTAGGAAGGAAGTTCCTTGCCCAGAGTAGGTGCTCAGTGGAAATCCGTTGAGCCAAGGGAAGAATGAACTTGCTTATCTACAGAATCTGGATGGGGGCAAGGAGGAAGTTCAGGTCGAGACCCACCAACAGATCTTCAGTCATTCCCTCTCCCCTTCCTCCCTGGGATGCTCCTGACATATGCTACAAGAGTCTCTTGTTTTCCACCTCTTTGCAGAGCATTGGCTGTGATGACTACCTAGGCTCCGACAAAGTCGTGGACAAATGCGGGGTGTGCGGAGGCGATAACACGGGCTGTCAGGTTGTGTCGGGCGTGTTTAAGCATGCCCTCACCAGCCTGGGCTACCACCGAGTTGTTGAGATTCCTCAAGGAGCCACAAAAATCAACATCACCGAGATGTACAAGAGCAACAACTATTTGGGTAAGCTTGATCTTTTTCCAGAGGAAACCAGCTGTCCCTACAAGATGATTTATGCCTTCCAGGACTGTGACACGGCAGTGTCCAGAGGTCCTTGGACCTGTACAAGGTGCCACTGGGGAATGCCAAAGCACTACCTGGCCTCCCCTTGAAATGATATGGAGAAAGTAAAAAAGTCCTTCTTGCGAGGAAATGTTTAACATCTACATATTTAAACCGGTCTTTCTTTCTTCCTTCCAAGAGAAACAAGGCTATGAAATCAGGAATGGCCTAAATTGTTTCTCTGAAATAGGGGAGGCTCTTTGAAATGCCAAGAGATCTGCCAGTCTTTTTCTGTTGGAATTTCAGGGGCACAGGGGCAGTGGGTGGTCCTGTCCAGTCTCTCACTCTGCAGGGGTCCAAAGCAAAAGCCATTTTTCTCTTCTTTCTGCTTCATCAGCCTGGGGCAACAGTATGTGTGTGTCTTTGGAACAGCTGCAGAACCCGTCAGCGATCATTTTGGGCAATATCATCAATGTTGGGAGACCATTTTTAACCCATTTTCCCACAAAAGGAGATCTTTGTTGATTCTTTCTTCTCTGTTTCTGGCTGATTTTATGCAAAGCAAATCAGGTCCTGCAAGTTAATTTTTAGCAATTCTAATTCATGTAACCATGGACAAATCAGTTAACAAATGGTATAAGGAAAGCAATTTCTTAAAAACATTTAATGAACAACAATATACATTTTTTATTTTTTTGATTATTTATTTAACAGAAATTTAAATAGCACAGACTATATGCTAGGCACTATTCTCGGTGCTTTACAGGTATTAAATCATTGAACCCTCTCAACAACCCTAGGAGATGGGAGCTATTCCCCTCCCCATTTCATACATAAGGAGACAGGCACAGGGCGGTCATGTACCTTGACAAGGTCACACAGCAAGGAAGAGGTGGAGCTGGGATTCAAAGCCAGGCAGTCTATCTCCAAGCGTGGTAGTCTACCAAGAGATAACACCCATGAGCAATTCTGGTACACCATTGGCCATGCAGCAGTCAATGGCTGCAGCAAGTGAGAGATCATTAACTTTATAAATTCGAGTACCAGGACCACCCCAGAAGACAACTCAAGAACTCTAGATTCTGAAGCTCTTCCATCTTTGTCTGGGCAAATGCATCCAAAATTAGCTTCACTTGGTTTTATTGGTGAGAGGAGGAAGGGATGGCAGATGGGACTCTGAAACAAACCCAATTAATAGTGGAAAGCTATTACATTTGCTCTGGCAAACCCAGGAGCCACCAAAGTGGCAATAAGGCTAGTTTCCCCCTGAGTTGTGTGTTATTTTTATTTGCAGAAAAAAAAAATGGTCTTTTTGCTTCCTTTCTTTTGTACTATTAAAAGAGCAAATCTTCACAAACATCCTGTTCCTAGAATGGAAAATGTTCTTTGAGGGATTGCTTTAAGTGTGACTGTGTTCAAATGCACCAGCAAACAATGCCACTTTTTGTGAGCTTTGCGTAGTTTTTAGTAATTTCCCTGGCTCGAATTAGTTCTATTCAGTAAGTGGCTTTTAAGCTGTGCCTTCCGAAGGCAAAATAGATAATCTGGGTGATTACCCACCAGATGTCTGAGTGGAAACTGCTCTCAGAGCCTCAGTGTTTTCATCTAGAATATGGGAATAAGAATCTGGACCTTACAAGTATTCATGAGAATCCATAGAATAACAGATATTCAGGACCCCACCGAGCCCCTGGCACTTATTAGCAGTTGACAAATGTTCAATCTCTTTCTTTTGTCTCAGAGAGCTTGCCAGTATGTCAAAGCTTTGTGGAATACAAATTCCCTAATTCCCTGAAATTCCCTAAAAAAGATGAAGAGGAGGCAGAGGAGGATGGAAGTATCCAGAATCAATGGAAGGGTGATTCCGAAAATCATGTTCAACTTCTTATGCCCAGTGACCAGTGGGGTGCATGAGAAGTCCAGAGTCCATGACAGTATGACGTGATGCCATGTGGCCAGAGTGGGGAGAGTAGAGATAGAAGAACAGGCGAGAGTGAAAGGAGTTTCCAGAAGTGATGAACAGGGCCTCCTGTTTAGGGCACTTAAGCATCACTTGGGATGTAACATCACCCAGAAGACTCTTTTTTTTTCTTCTTCTTCTTTCCTTCTATTATTGAGATTTAATTCGCCTACCATAAAATTCATTCTTTTAAAGCGCACAGTGGATGGGATGGTCTTTTTCTCATCACAGGTGTTCTCTTCCCCTATTCCACTTAATCCTATGAAATTTCCTGTTCTGGGAAGTCTATATATGTTCAAAGTTAAACTGCATGCAGTTGTTTGAGATTATGTGTAAGCTATTAGAGCACAGGTCTATCAAGCTATTTTTGAACTTTCCAATGACTGTATTTCACATTATACATTTTCAAACATTGAAACATTTTTCTTTCTTTTTTTTCTTGTCTTGAAACATTTTTCAAAGAGGTATGTAGTAGGGTTCTCCACAATCTTCCAGGTCATGATAAAAGTTTTGGTTTTCTTACCTTGTGATTTCTGGTTATGTAAACTGTACTTTGTACAAAAATTTGACTTGATGCACAAAACTTACTTGGCTGTCTGCGTACATTTGTTCTGCAGAATGCACAATGTAGAGGAAATGAATAGTTCGAATGTGTATCATTGCTTTTTAAAAATGCACACCTTTAACAAGTTTTTTCAGTTGCCCTATTGTTTCCCTGAATGGCCTTTGGGTTATTAGTAATAAAAATCAAATTTGCCTTGTGAAATACTCGGAATTGTTAAAATGACTGACTCTCCAAACTTGACAGAGATAGAAAGTAGATTTCTATGAAAACAGAAGGACTTGTATTATTAGTGCTGGAGAAGGTGGTTTAATCACCTCATTTTTAAAGGTTTGTTTAAAACCCACAATATTTAAATGACTTATTCTAGGCTATTTGCTTAGTTAATAATAGTAGTCATGCTACATGTGTAGTACTTTAGTCTCCAAGTGTTTTTACATGCATGGTCTTCTGACTTTTAAAAATGGACATTCTTTACTTTGCTTGCTTCAAAAAAGATCTGGAGTTATTTACTAAAGATGCAATTATTGAGTTAGCATGTGAAAATTGAAATTTAAAAATCAAAAACTTTGGAAAAATATCTGTTCAGGCCTTTTGCCCATTTTTAATTGGGTTGTTTGGTCTTTCTGATACTGAGTTGTATGAGCTATTTATATATTTTGGATATTAACCCCTTATTGGTCATATCATTTGCAAATATTTTCTCCCATTCAGTAGGTTGTCCTTTTGTTTTGTTGATGGTTTCCTTTGCTGTGCAAAATCTTTTAAGTTTAATTAGGTCCCATTTGTTTATTTTTGCTTTTGTTTCCTTTGCCTTAGGAGACAGATTCAAAAAAATATTGCTACAATTTGTGTCAAAGAGTGTTCTGCCTATGTTTTCTTCTAGGAGTTTTATGGTTTCCAGTCCTACATTTAGGTCTTTATTGAAGAGACTATCCTTTTCCCATTGTATATTCTTGTCTCCTTTGTCATAGATTAATTGACCATAAGTGTATGGGTTTATTTCTCTGCTCTCTTTTCTGTTCCATTGATCTATGTGTCTGTTCTTGTGCCAGTACCATACTGTTTTGATGACTGTAGTATTTTGGTTTGGGGGTTTTTTTTTGCTGTACGCGGGCCTCTCACTGTTGTGGCCTCTCCCATTGTGGAGCACAGGCTCCCGACACGCAGGCTCAGTGGCCATGGCTCACGGGCCTAGCCGCTCTGCGGCATGTGGGATCATCCCAGACCGGGGCACGAACCCGTGTCCCCTGCATCAGCAGGTGGACTCTCAACCACTGCGCCACCAGGGAAGCCTGATGAATGTAGTTTTACAGTATAATCTGAAGTCAAAGAGTGTGATGCCTCCAGCTTTTTTTTTTTTTCTCAAGATTGGTTTGGCTATTCTTGGTCTTTGTGGTTCTACATAAATTTTAGTAGTATTTGTTCTAGTTCTGTGAAAAGTGTCATGGAGAAGACATAGAGATGGCCAAAAGACACATGAAAAGATACTCAACATTACTAATCATCAGAGAAATGCAAATCAAAACCACAATGAGTTATCACCTCACACCTGTCAAAATGGTTATCATCAAAAAGACCACAAATAACAAATTTTTGCAAGGATATGAAGAAAAGGGAACCCTCCTACACTGTTGGTGGGAATGTAAATTGATGCAGCCACTGTGGAAAACAGTATGGAGCATCCTCAAAAAACTAAAAATAGAACTACCATATGATCCACCAATCCCACTCCTGGGTATATATTGGAAGAAGAGGATAATACTAAAAGTTATACGCACCCTAATGTTCACAACAGCATTACTTACAGTAGCCAAGATATGGAAGCAACCTAAATGTCCGTCAACAGATGAATGGATAAAGAACATGTGGTACAAAAAATGGGATATTACTCAGCCATAAAAAAAAGAATAAAATCTTGCAATTTGCAACAACATGGAACGGGAGGGTATTATGCTTAGTGAAATAAGTCAGACAGAGAAAGACAAAGACTGTATGTTATCACTTATATGTGGAACCTAAAAAATGAAACAAATATATGTGGAATCTAGAAAAATGGTTCAGATGAACCTATTTGCAGGGCAGGAATAGAAACACAGACGTAGGGAATGGATGTGTGGGCACAGGGGTGATGGGGAGGGTGGGATGAAATGGAAGATTAGGTTTGACATAAATACACTACCATGTGTAAAATAGATAGCTAGTGGGAATCTGCTGTATAGCACAGGGGGTTAGCTCCGTGCTCTGTGATGACCTAGACGGGTGGGATGGTGGGGGAGGGAGGTCCAAGAGGCAGGGGATATATGTATACATATAGCTGATTCACTTTATTGTACAGCAGAAACTAACACAACATTGTAAAGCAATTATATGCCAATTAAAAAAAATGAATGAATGTAACAAAACAGAAACAGACTTACAGATATAGAGAACAAACTAGTGGTTACCAATGGGGAGAGGGAAGGGGGAGGGACAAGATAGGGGTATGGGATCAAGAGATACAAACTACTATGTATAAAATAAAAAAGCAACAAGGATATATTGTACAGCACAGGGAATATAGCCAATATTTTATAATAACTTTAAATGGAGTATAATCTATAAAAATATTGAATCAGTATGTTGAACATGTGAAACATATAATATTGTAAATCAACTATATTTCAATTTTAAAAAATCAAAAACTTCACGGAAGAAAGAGGCATATATACCAAAAGCCTTGGCTAATATGTAAATAGCGATAGAGCATTCAACCTGACTCTTGAGTTTATGGCTTTCTTTGGTTTGGCCATCAAGAACTGGACCTGCTGGACTCAGATTCTGAAAGCCTGAGTTCTGGCCCTGGCCCTGCCGTAACTCACAAGGGGTTCTGGCCCACGTGTAGCTGGGAAGACAGGCCAGCTCAGCACCTCGTGATGTGTACTATTTCTCTGAGCAACGCTGAAGAAATCACGACGTTTAATGATACACAGATTTCAGGAGATAGGATGTTTATCTGTCTCATTTTAGGTTGGAAACCAATGAAGTTCTGCAGAAATGAGCTCCACTTTTCAGTGTTTATTTGAATTTTTCACTTGCTCCAAAATATAGACTGGCTGGTAGATTATAGGTTCCCAGATCTTTTTTTTTTTCGTGGAAAATACTTTAGAACCAGTGTATCTATTGTAAACTATGTAGTCTCCTTTTCCACTTGAATTATTCTGAACCCTGCTCTTTGGAAATAAAAAGTTAAATCTAATTTTATTTTAATGATTGACATTTTATATTACTTGCCTCTTCCTTAATAAGATGTTGTGAAATTATTTTAGCTGAAATATCAAAGTTTGGCATAGTTCAGCCAGCTCAATTTACTAATGTCATTATGTAACAGTTAAGAAATCAGACATAAAAGCATACCAAGCAAAAATTGATTCTACAGGACATGTTCTACCTGCCAACATGTTTACACTGTCATAGAGCTTTAGACTTAGAAGGGATTCTTTTTGTTTTTGAAGATTTATAAACTTTTAAAAATAAACTGGCAGACTTCCCTAGTGGCGCAATGGTTAAGAATCCGCCTGCCAATTCAGGGGACATGGGTTCAAGCCCTGGTCCAGGAAGATCTCACGTGCCGCGGAGCAACTGAGCCCATGCACCGCAATTACTGAGCCTGCGCTCTAGAGCCCGAGAGCTACAACTACTGACCCCGCGTGCCACAACTACTGAAGCCTGCGTGCTTAGAGCCCGTGCTCTACAACAGGAGAAGCCACCACAATGAGAAGCCCGCACACCGCAACGAAGAGTAGCCCCCACTCGCCACAACTAGAGAAAGCCCACACGCAGCAACAAAGACCCAACACAGCCAAAAATAAATAAATTTTTTTAAAAAATTCAAATAAACTGGCAATACCTTTAAGCACGCTTTCTTAAAAGTTTTAAACAATGAAAGTAGTGGTCAGCATTTTAAAAATCAAGTATCATGGATCATCTGTAATTTGCAAGCCTTTAATTTGTTAGTTGAGCAGCTTTCTATGTGGGAAAGACTAGAGTATTTAAATAATATGATGCCTCACATCTGTATGATGATTAATTCCAAAGATTTAGTCACATGCATTGTAAAAAATTTGAACAATACAGATGATATAGAGCAAAAAGATGAAATTCTTCTTCCATGCCAACCTCACACTTGATCCACTGGTTTCAAGTGTAAAGATGGAGATAAAGGACCACTCTTAACACATCAGTGTATACCCTCCAGTCCTTTGTGGAAATACAAATAAATATATATTTTCTAAAATTCATGTTACTATATACACTTTCTGCAATGTGCTCCTTTATTTTAATGTTATATCATGATAACTTTTCATAGCAATGCATATAATAAGCTAATTCATTATTTTTGAGTAAAGAATATTCCATACAACAGATGTAACCTAATTTATTTAAGCATTTTCCTACTGAGGAATGTTGAGACTGGCTCCAGTTTTCTAATATTGCAAATAATACTTTCGATTTGTGGTTCAAGATGGCAGACTGCATACATGAATTTTTCTTCCCTTCCTCCCAAGGTTCATCAAAATGACACTAAAGGAATAAGAGAAGGTATAACCTACAACCACCAAAAAAACGGGGGGGGGGGGCCATCTATTACATGATTTTAACAAATTTCTGGAACAAATTCTCAAGTGTAGGTGGAGGAAATTTCACTAATAGAGCAAAGGAAATCACAGCCTAGGTAGCAGAGGGGACTGTGATAAAGGGGGATTGACCTGCTTGCAGAGCTCCATGAGCCTGTGAGTCTGGGGGACAGCAGGTAAAATGGAAGGTGGGAAGGGAGAATGGAGCTGAAAAACAGGGAAACAGTGAAAAAACTTGTATGTGAGCAGGCAGCCCCCACACACACGTTCAGAATGCTGGCACTGACTTCCTCATTCAAAAGGGCGTGGCTGAGAGGATTGGTGCTCCAAGATCTCAGTATTCATTCTGGAATTGGAAGAAGGAGCTGCTGAGTGACTGGTACCCCATCTCTTAGAACCTGGCCTGTTAATAAGCTCAGCCAATGTGTACAGAGTTCTCAGGCAGCCTTCCCACCACTTTTGTCTTAAATATCAACGGATGATTGAAAATAACATGAATGGACAACCAAGGATCACTAGACATTTTTAAAAGCCTGAAAGAGAAAACCCAAGATAAATAACAGAAAAAGATGTTTCTAGAAGAAACAGCAAATTCTTGGAGAAGAAAACTTGAAGAATGGTTCTTTAACAAGTAGTGCTTCCATGAATATCCTAATATGTATCCTTTCATACTTACATAAATATTTCTATAGGATAGACTCCTAGAAATAGAATTTATAGGTCAAATGGAATGAACACTTAAAATTCTGAAAGATAAAGCAAAATTCCTCTCCACGTTTAGTTGTACCCATTTATACCCCCACCAAAAGTTCATGAAAGAACCGTTTCTCCACACCTTTACCAACACTAAATATTATGAATGTACTTAATTTTTAGTATACCTTTTTAATTTACATTTCCCTGACCACTCATTTTTGTTATTTGTACTCCTTCTATGAATTTGCTATGAATTGTGTTTGTAGTTTTCTTGCTGATTTTAAGAACTCATATATGTTATGAATAATAACTGTTCTCTTCATGTATGTTTATTCATCTTTATCTTGTGTTTCAACTCTGTTTATGATATCTATTGCTCAGTGGAGAAACTTTTAGTCTTTTTTTAGTCAAATCTATCAATCATCTTTTTATGGCTAGTGGATTTTGTCTAACATAGGAAGACCTGCCCACCTCCAACATTATAAAATTATTCTCTAATATTTTCTCCTATTACTTTTATAATCTCTTTTTATATTTAAATGTTTAATCCATCTGGAATTAATTTTTGTGTGCAGTATGAGGTAGGGATCTGTCTTTTTCCTAATAGACAGTATTGTCCCAATAATGCTTATTAAATTTCCCTCACTAATTTGAAGTGACACCTCTACCATATATTTTAAATTTAAATATCTGTAGATATACCTGTGAATTCTCAGTTCAGGTCTATTGATCTATCTGTCTCTTCCTCCTTTAGTTCCATTTTTTTTCATTACTGTAATTTCATATGTTTTAAGTTTTTGTAGGTCAACTCTCTGACTCTTCCCAAACGCTTTGTTTTTTCCTAAATTTTCTTGGGTCTTCTTGTACACTTGTTCTACATACACTTTACAAATCAATTTGTCAAAATCTATAAAACTTCTCTTGAGATTTTAATTGAAAGTGCAATAAACTTACAGACTAACTTGAAGAAGAAAAATTTGTCTTCACAATATTGACTTTTTTGATTCCAGAGCATAGTAGATCTCCTTGTTTTATGTTCTTTAATAAAATGTCTTTACCTAGACTTTGCTTATGTTTTATTAGGTTTATGCTATAGTTTTTCCTAATACGGGATAAGATTTTTATTCCATTATATTTCCAATTACACGTGCTAATGCATATTAAATCAGTTTATTTATTTATTTTGTACCTGTACACCTTGCTAGACTCTTTTAACAATTCTAATAGAATTGTTTTTCAGTTATTTAACATGGATTTTCTAGGTGGAAAATCGTGTGATATCTGTAGATAATATTAATGTTATCTTCCCTTGAAGTATTCTACCTCCTATTTCTTTCATATGTTGTTGCACTTAGAGACTCAAACCTCTAAAAATTTTTGGAATAATCATATTGATAGTGGACTTCTTTACCATGTTTCTGACAATGGGAATGCTTCTAACAGATGTTTGCTGAAGATTCTGATAGACACCTCTTATCAAAGTAAGGAATTTTCTTTACATAACTAACTTTTAAGAATTTTTATTGTAATTTGCCCTTGTTTTTGTTTTTGCTCCAGTGACTGATTATCCTTAGTTGTCAATTTACATTTATAAAGTTAATGAATATTTGTTTATTATAGGTATAGTAAGTGGTTTCCTTCAGTTACTGCAGTAGACTGAATGCTCACATCCTTCCCAGATTCATTTGTTGAAACCTACAAGGTGGTGGTATTGGGAGGTGAGGCCTTTGGGAGATGATTAGGTCATGAGGGCAGAACCTTCATGAATGGGATTAGTGCCCTTATAAAAGAGGCCCCAGAGAGATCCCTGACCCCTTTCTGCCATGGGAGGTTACAGGGAAAAGAGTCATCTAGGAAGTAGGCTCTCATCAGTCACTGAACCTACCAACACCTTTATCTTATACTTCCCAGCCCCCAAAACTGTGAGAAATAAATTTCTATTGTTTACAAGCGACCCAGTCTGTGATATATGGCTCTAGTGACCCAAACAGACTAAGACACTTACCTTTCCTTAAAATGGAACAAACCTCAGTATGCTGTCAGTCTGCTGTCTGAGAGGTTTCCTCTGAGTGTGTATGGGCGAGTGGCAACACGGAGTAGATACAAAACCACTACCTCCTAGAGGTATGCAAGGATTCAATAGGATAACATAAAGCTTCTAGCATGGCAAGGGCTTAATTCATAGTTTCCCTTTCTTATCTCAAGGTTCCAATATTTATCAATGGCTGCTTAACAAAACTCTGCTTTTCCTTGTAATGGCTAAATAGAAAACAGCCTTCTCTTCCACCCATTGCCAGAAGCCTCTAGGATTATGCTGGCTCAAGTGTAAAAATTTGTACCTTTCTTCTTAGACATCAAAAGCCTACCTGATTTAAATTTTTTTTTTTTTTTTTAGGGTTGTCTGTCTTTACATCATTTTTTTTTTAACATCTTTATTGGGGTATAATTGCTTTACAATGGTGTGTTAGTTTCTGCTTTATAACAAAGTGAATCAGTTATACATATACATATGTTCCCATATCTCTTCCCTCCTGATTTAAATTAATTGCTCTAGTTATGTGTCCTTCTGCCCCACCACCCACCAACTGTCTCTCTAGGAGTAATTCCTTCTTCTCAGCAGAACAAAGAAAGAAACACAAGTGGACCCGTGTGTTCAGCATCTCCCCTGTGATGACCTCATTCTAATCAGAAAATGGTTTCTTTTAAACCCGCAGACATAGAAAACAAATTTACGGTTACCAAAGGGGAAAGGTGGGGGGAGGGATAAAGTAGAGTTTGGGATTAACAGATACACACTACTGTATCTAAAATAGATAAACAACAAGGACTTATTGTTTAGCACAGAGAACTCTACTCAATATTCTGTGATAACCTATAAGGGAAAAGAATCTGAAAATGAATAGATATATACCTGAATCACTGTGCTGTACACCTGCAATTAACATGACATTATAAATCAATCTGTAGTCCTTGCTTGCTCTCTTAATACATGGCAGAAGAATAAAAGACAGATAGATAAAAGGAAAAGCAAAGAGAGATTTTTCCTTTGGACTCCCATAGGACTTTGATCATATCTCCAGTTTGGCACTCACCATATTTTATTTTATTGTAATTTATCTATTGTAATTTGTCTGTGTTCTCCCTGTGTACCCCTTGAAGACAAACAGTCCAGACTTAGACATTCCTTCCCTCGAGTACCCTCCAGGCGCCAGCAACTGGGATGAGTAGTGGGGATACAGAAATCAAGGCAGGCCTTGGCTCTCCTGAAGCCATTTTGGGGGTGTATGCTCAGGCATCCTTAGCCCACCTTGATCACGAGACCTCACTTATGGTACTGGGGTCGTGTGTTACTCGTAGACTGTAGGAATCCTGGGTCTGCCTGCTTCGTGTAATGCAGCACTCTCACAGTGGTGGTGGGCTGGCAGGGTCCTATCAGGATCTGCATTTAGAGCTGAGGCTGCTGGGCTCAGCCTGGTTGAGGGACCTGCTGAGGGGAACAGTTCATGAGTGGTGGAGTCAGGTCTCAGATCCAGGCTCAGTCCTTGTTCATGACCTACGTATACACCCGTGGCCATTGGCAGGAAAAACATAGCTGGGGCATGGAGGAGGACCTGTGCCTTCTCTGCCCCCCTCCCTATCACCATGAGAAGAAAAATATGTTCTAATTCCTCACAGCCTTTTGTCCCCTCCACACTGTGCCATCCCTGCCCCCCACTGTTACTTCAAACTTGCCGACAATCATTTGGCCTACCCTCATGTTGGAAATCCTTGGGCTAGCTTGCCAGAGTTATGTCTTAGTCACTAGACTTTCACCATCTGCCTCAACAGCGTTCTTCTGAAGCTAGCGTCTAAAAGAACGTTCAGCTCTTAAAAAGTGTGGAGCATTTTGGAGAAATGAAACACCGTGTGGATTTTTTTCTCCTTTTAAAAAAATTGTGGTAAAATATATATAAACATAAAATTTATGGTTTTAACAGTTTTAACTGTATTCTTCAGTGGCATTAAGTACATTCATGATGTTGTCCAACTACCACCACTATCGGAACTTTTCTATCATCCCCAAAACTGTACCTAATACACAATAATTCTCCATTTTCCCCTATTTCAAACCCCCGGTAACCTCTATTCTATTTTATGTCTCATGAATTTGCCTATTCTAGGTACCTCATACAAGTGGAATCATACAGTATTTGTCCTTTTGTGTCTGGACTATTTCACTTAGCATAATGTTGTCAAGGTTCATCCATGTTGTAGCATGTGTCAGAAATTAATTCCTTTTTATGTATCTACCACATTTTTGTACCCACTCATCTGTTGATGGACATTTGGGTCGTTTCCACCTTTTGTCTATAGTGAATAATGCTGCTGTATAGGTATCTGTTTAGTCCCTGCTTTCATTTCTTTTGTGTATATACCTAGGAGTGGAATTGCTGGGTCATGTGATAATTCTGTGTTTAACTTTCTGAGGAATTGCACAACTATTTTCCACAGTGGCTGCACCATTTTCTATCCCCACTAGCTACGCATGAGGGTTCCAGGTTCTCCACATCCTTACCAACACTTCAAGCGTGTTTTTAAAAGGGTATTTAAGCAGGTGATACGACATGGCCTGCTTTCAAGCATCAGGAAAGGCTGCTGAGATGGGCTTCGTGACCCTTCTCGGTTACCTGTTACAGGTAGTGGCAGCCCCAGGAAACATCTCAGAGTGATATCCTGATTCGCGGCCGGAGGTTCCTCATCAATCCTGGCACACGACAGAGGGTGATCCTTGAGCATTTGGTTTTTTACTTGGATTCAGTTCTTGCCTTCTCTTCAGCAACAGGCTTTTATGATTCCTGTCTAAAACCAAGTCTTTGCCAAAGATCCCGTGCCAGAGAGACAGTGGAAAGATGCTGTTATTTGTTTGAGCACTGCTAGACTTAATTTTTCATTACATACTTTCCACCTGGTGTCTGACAGCACTTCTCCCTTTGATTTAGGAAAGCTCTGATGTCCTCGCGTCTGTTTACATGGGCTTTCTTTTTACTTTTACAGTCGCTCTGCCTTGAAGAGCTTTCAGAGACGCCGGAACCAATTCTGCCCCACCTGCTTATGCTCCTTGTGTTTTCACATTTTCTGCTTTTTAGTTAGCACCTAGTTGCCTGGAAGTGTAAGACTGAGTTTGCCTCTTTGTACTTGGATTTGCCTTTTGTTTTGTGGGGAGGAGTTAAGCTGAGATTTGCCTTTGTTTTTAATTATATCATCTGTCTCAGACGTACGCAAAGCACCCACACCTGCTTTTCTGCACTAATGGGATGCTTTCCTCAAATGCAGGAAACAGCTGTCGAGCAGGCTGGGTCTTAGATTTTTATGGAAGTGGTTTGACAGCCCTGTCCCTTCAGGGAGAATAACATTATCTCCCAGCAGCACCTGCAGACAGCATCTTCAGCAGGGCTGCTAATCGCTCCCAGGTCTCCTACCTGGATTAGGGTAATAGCTCAGAACCCATTATCTGTGCGTCCAGCATCGATAAAGCTGTCCTCAATCCATCCACTCCCTAACCCACTCGGAAGTGCCTCTAAGCCTTCCCTCTTTGAAGCAAAGTTTGGCTTTTTGCGGTGTGTTAGATCACTGAGCTTCCACATTAGGGAATTAATACAAGTTAAGCCTCAAGAAGAGATCTCTAAGGTTTAAACGACATTTAGTAAATACAGTTGACTTAAGGAAAGAAGCAACAGCCGAGAAAAACCATAACTTCCAGACTTTCTTAACCAGCAGCTGAGGCTGCCCATGCTTTGCTGCTCCATTGTCAGTGCTGTCTTCGGAAGGTCCCCTACTTTCTCTCAAGAGTTAAAGCTTCGGAAATGGGAAATCTGCCTTCTAGGGTGGCCCCCCTCTTCCCTGCAGGAGAAACTGAGCACGCTTTTCCCTTCTCGCATTAAGCAGAGCTCCGGTCAGATTCTGCTCTTCCTCTAAACATTTAATTCTTCTAATAAATCCCTGAAGGGGTGAGCTTTAGAAGATAAAGTTCTTTTCTGCTGCTAGTTGTGGGCTGCCTCTGTTAGCTCCCATCCAACTGTTATAGCCAAGCTTCAACAGCTCTTGAAAGGACTTTCGGCATCTCCTAATTCTACTCTATCCTTTTCCCAAGTCAGACACTATTCCTTGAATTAGAATCATGTACATGTCAGTGTGGGAGAAGTCTACTTCTTCTGTCTGAATTGAGTCGACATTCATGTCCTTAGGAAATATACATAGCCCTACTCCTCCAGCTTCCTTTGTGCCGGATAGTCACACGAATGTTTATTTTGCTTTACGGGCAAAATTTGTCTCCTTGATCAGTATTTGTTTCTTCCTTAATCTAGTAGTTCTATAATCTGATTAAGTAAAACATTGCTCTTCATCTGACTTGACATTCCTACAAAATAATTAAGCATTTTAATGAATATCTATAAAGCACACCCCCTCTGTGCAATGCAATACAGAGATGTGAAGCTGTGGTCCCTGCCCCCGAGGCATTTACAGTCTGTTTGAGAATCCTTTGAAGACTTTGATAAAGAGACCCAGCATGGGCTTCCCTGGTTGGCGCAGTGGTTGAGAGTCTGCCTGCCAATGCAGAGGACACGGGTTCGTGCCCCGGTCCGGGAAGGTCCCACATGCCGCGGAGCGGCTGGGCCAGTGAGCCACGGCCGCTGAGCCTACATGTCCGGAGCCTGTGCTCTGCAACGGGAGAGGCCACAGCAGTGAGAGGCCCGCGTACCGCAAAAAAAAAGAGACTCAGCACTACGGAAGTGCAAAGGATGGAGACATTACTTCTAACAGAATAATCTGAGGAGGAACATGGAGAGATGCTGTTTAAACTGGGCTTTTAGTACAAGGGTTGGCAACCTGTTCTGGGAAAGGGCCATTTAGTAAATATTTTATGCTTTGCAAGACATTTGGTCTCAGGTGCAACTTCTCTGCCATCATAGCGAGAAAACAACCATAGACAATAGGTGTTTGAGGAGGCATGGTTCTGTTCCAATAAAACTTGATTTACAAAAAAGGCAGTTGCCAGCGTAGGCCTCCATGCTGTAGTTTGCCAACCCCTGTTTTAGAGGATGGGTAGGACTTTATCAGAAGAAACAGGGAAAAGAACATTTCAGTCCAAAGGAGCAGCATGAGCTAAGGTTCAGAGAAGAAGGTAATGTGAGACGTGTCTGGACACAGTGTCTTCTAAGAAAGTGAGGGTGACATTGAATTTGAGGCTGCAACTGTAGGATAAGGCCAGACCGTGGAAGACCTTTCATCCCAGACTCCATCCTTTGGATTAATGTTTGAGCAGTGGTCAGCCACTGAAGATGTGGGGCTAGAGGAGGGTTGTGACAGAATCATGCCTCTGCTCTAAAGGTATTTTGGGGGGCAGCAGGAGGGAAGGAAGGGAACGGAGAGCAAGCATTTCAGAAAGGTCAGGTCTGTACCAAGAGCCATAGGACAAGAACTGACTAGTAAACAAAGATATTGGTGTGTATATCAGTGGGCTCCATGACTCCAAACAATAAACTGAACCTTAGAAGACCGGAGCTTATGTATGTGTGTCTTTAATCAATGACTGTAAGTGTCTCATTATACAAAAACATACTATCCACCAAAGCATTGCTAGATCCTGGAATGATAAAGTGCATTTGGCATTTTGAGATGATCTGGAGCAAATGAGAGTAGAAGGCACTGATGAGTAATTTCAGGAATTGGAAATTTAAGTGATCGATCCTACTTATAAAAAGGAGAGCGGGGGGCTTCCCTGGTGGCGCAGTGGTTGAGAGTCCGCCTGCCGATGCAGGGGGCGCAGGTTCGTGCCCCGATCCAGGAGGATCCCGCGTGCCGCGGAGCAGTTGGGCCCGTGAGCTGTGGCCGCGGGGCCTGTGCGTCGGGAGCCTGTGCTCCGCAACGGGAGAGGCCACAACAGTGAGAGGCCCGCATACCGCAAAAAAAAAAAAAAAAAGGAGAGCGGGAACAATATACAAAGGGAAATATAAGTTGCATTTGAGAGAAGCTAAGTCTCTAAAGCAGCTCTCTTGAAACAGCCCAGACTTTCCTTCCTTGTTGGTGAGTTCTAGGGACACCAAAGCCGAATGGTATGCTGTTGACCCATGGCAATGACCTAATCCTCACAGCAAGTTCCCATGGGGCAGCAGAGATCCTGTCCCCATCCTTCATTAAGGCTTTGCTTAAACAGAATTCCTCTATTTTTAATGATCCCTCACAAGTCATATATTCCATAAATCCCCAAAATTGCTGCAAGAAGACCAATATTAACCCTTAAGATAAAATTTTGTTAGTTCGGTGGAAATCTGTTCATAAAGAAAAAGGAACTAATCAACTAACTTAAGATTTCTTCTGAATGAATACTCCACATTATGGTTAGCCTTTCCTTTACTTACAAACATGTGAATGGCTAAGACTAACTTGGAATTTTCAGAAACATTCGTAGTTGCCGGTTTCACTGGCAAAAGTACCCAAAGTACAAAGTCGCAAACATTTCAATACGAGCAGAATTGTGCAGGTTGTGAAATGCAACTTTCTGGCTCTGTGGCCTTTAGTCAGTTACTTGACCTCTCCATATATCATTTTCTTTATCTGTAAAATGAATGGACAATAATGTTTATCTCCTAGGACTTTTGGGAAAATTAAGTTAGATACTACCAGTAAATCACACATCACAGGGACTGGCACAACATACTTATTCAACAAGTATCAGATGTTATTATTGCTATGTTTATTGTTGTTACTATTATACAAACTAGTCCAGAAGTATACGGTTATATATTTGCCGCTTTGAGATTTTTCTGGACAAGAAATACCCTTCCACAAGCAAAGACTTTTTTTCTAACGATACCAAAAGCCAAGAGTGAAATCAAAGTTTTATGGCATATGCTTTTATAATTGACAGTGAACTAGATCTTAAGGGCTGTTTGGATTATATCCCACCCATGTGATGTCCCTCATGGAGCTCATTGGCTTGAGGTGTTACTAAGATGTTCATAGGTGCAGTCAGAAGTTGAGCAACACTTATATTTAAGGTCTGGGCAGGGATCAAGGATTGGGCTTTTAAATTATTTATTTATTTTATTATTTATTTTTGGCTACGTTGGGTCTTTGTTGCTGCACACGGGCTTTCTCTAGTTGTGGCGAGCAGGGCCTGCTCTTCCTTGCAGTGCATGGGCTTCGCATTGCAGTGGCTTCTCTTGACGCGGAACACGGGCTCTAGGCGCGCAGCCTTCAGTAGCTGTGGCACGTGGGCTCAGTAGTTGTGGCGCACAGGCTTAGTTCCCGGACCAGGGCTCAAACCGTGTCCCCTGCATTGGCAGGTGGATTCTTAACCACTGTGCCAGCAGGGAAGTCCCAAGGATTGGGCTTTTAGATGTTCTGCTTTTAGTATGAATACTGACTTTCTATTTTGTGATGTGTTTTTTAAAATGTTCAGCCATGTCTCAGAGACCCACAGAACAGTGAAATGTCTGCTGTGAGCATAGGGAACTCTCATAGAAACATAAACTCTCAGTGCTGGTCAGCATGGGGAATCTCAGAGCCGCTGTGACACAGATCCCTCGTGGAGGGATGCAGACATGTTTCAACCCAAGGTCCTTATGGACCTGCTTAATTGATTACAATGAGATAAGTTTAGCTTTTCACCACAGACCTTTATTCCCTCTTCTCAAAACACAAATGGAGAAGAAATGCATGTTTAAGGATGGAAAGCCTGACCTCTGGCCAGAACCATCAGCTGGCCTAGTACTTATTTTTTGTTAAATAAGCTTCTTATTGAAGTGTTAAGTGTAAATATATAGGAAAAGTCCTCAGTTCAGATTTGTACAGCTTTGATGAATTTTCACAAAGTGAACACACACTCGTGTAACTAGTACTCAGATCAAGAAATAGAACTTTATTGGTGTTCCAGGAGTACCCTGCCCCCAGTCACCTCCAAAGGAACCACTACGTTTACTGTTAACACCATAGATTAGTTTTGTCTGTTTTTTTAAAAGCCTTATATAAATATGGAATAATACAGCATATGCTCTTTTATGTCTGGCTTGGGGGCATAGGGGTCTAAAGATTTTTACACTTAACTTGGAGAATAGTATAAAATGTGATTATAGATTTTTCCCCCAATATTTAGCCAATTTTCCAGCCCAACATTTTGGATAATTTATTTATTTAACATTGGAATGTTTAGAATGTGCTCCATCCTCGTATTTATCCTAGGTCTATTTCATGGCTGCTTGCTCTGTTCCATTTATCTGTCAAATAAACTCCATACCACATTTTGACTGTTGCAGCTTTAAAATGTGTTTTAATATTTAGCATGGCAAGTCTCCCCTCTTTTGCTTCTTTTTTAACACCATTTAAGATAAGCTGGGGTGCTTGTATTCCAGGTGAATTTTGGGACCATTTTGTCACATTCAAAAAAAAATACTATTGGTGTTTTCTTGTGATTTTGTTAAATCCACTTGATAAACATGTATTGAGCACTTACTGTGTGCCAGGCTCTGTTCTAGGCGCTGGCAATACTGCAGAGAAGAAGCGCACACCCCTGGCCTGATGACAGTTACTTTCTAGTGGGGGGAGATGGGAGGCAAAAAAGCAAAAAGATCATTTCAGATGGAGATATGTGCTATAAAAAAAGAAAACAGGGGAAGTGGAGAACGAGTGGCTGGCTAGAGGAGCAGGGTGCTCTCTGAGTTCAGTGGTCAGAAAAGATCTCTCAGAGGAGTTGACACTTGAATTGGAACCTGCATCCTGTCTAGAATGTACCAGATCTATACATCAATGTGAGAGTAATAGACATAATTAAAACATCCAGCCTAAGAACGTAGCATTTATTTCCATTTATTCAAATAGTTTACATCTGCCAGTAAAATTTTGATATTTCTCGTGTAGATTCTCTGCATTTCTTGTGAAGGTTGGTCTTAGGTATTTAACTGTGTTTTGCTGTGGTATGATGATGATGATGACGATGATGGAGAATGAAATCTGTTCCTGTCTTATCTTCAAATTGTTATTATCAGTATATAGGAAAGCTATGGATTTCTTACATTTCCTGGCCACTTTGTGAACTTCTGTTAATTCTGAGTATTTTCAACTGGTCCTCATGATTTTCTAATGATATAATCATATCAGATAGAAATAATGATCATGTTGCCTTCTTCTTTCCAGCAGTCATACCTCGATTTCTTTTTCATGATATATTACCAAAAGTTTACCAAAACTTCTAAAACAACTGTTAGTGAGTGATTGCAGGCATCCTTCACCTATCTCTGACTTTCATGCGAATACCTCTAATTTTCGCTATCATGAAAGATAAATGTATGCTCAATAAATATTTTAAATTAATGTATGATGACATGCTTATTATCAGGTTGAGAAAGTCTGTTTCTAATTTTATAATTTTTTTTTACCAGGATGAGTTTTAGATGTCATTTCTGGCAGCCATTTAAATTATTTTTTCCTAAAAATTTCCTATATTAAATCATTCCTGCATTCCTGGCATACAACCTTCTTCATCTTGCTCAGGGATTCTTTTACTCTTCTGTTGAATTCAGTTTGCTGGTACCTTACTTAGGACTTTTAAAATCTATAATTCATCAGTGAGACTGGCCTATTGCTTTCATTTTGTGCCACTTCTCTGAAGCTTAGGTTAGGTTAGCCTTCCAATTTTTCTATTCTCTGGAAAGGTTTATAACATTACCTAGTCCTTTAGGTTTTGATGGAAACGCACCAATAAAAAACATCTGGCTCTGGAATCTTTCTAAAAGAAATTATTTTTGGTAACTCTTAAACATTCGTTTACAGTTACTAGTCTATCATGAGTTTCTTTTGTTCATCTTAAGTCAATTTGGTAATTTTTTCATATAGCTTTTTCATGGAGAGCTTCGAATGTCATAGTATAGAATTACATGTAGAATTCACCCATTATTTAAATGTCCTCTGATGTATTGTCTATTTTTAGTTGTGATACAGTTTGAGTGGCTTTATGGCTTTTTTCTCTATCAAGGGTTGCTTATTTAAAAAGTACAAGCTTCCAGTTATCGAATAAATAAGTCGTGAGGAGGTAACCTACAGCATGGTGGCTGTAATGCCTGGTACATCTGAAAAGTGGCTTACTCTTTACCTGCTGACCATGTTAAAGGAAAACTCTACCAGCACACAGATGAACAGTAATCAGGACAATGAATAGTCACATACTGTGCCTATTAACAGGTACCAAAGCTGGACTCATTCCTCGTTCCAAAATTTAGTTGAGAAAAGTTTCATAGTCAATTATGAGCATAGTGCTAGATGGTGGCTAGTAAGCCCTAGGGAATAAAAATTAAGCTACCAACTTCTTACTAGGCATTCATTTTCCGTGATTGCTTGTTCTTTAGAACTATTTAGTCCACCTCTTAATGTTTGTTATGGTCTGCTATTTTAAATAAGAATTGTATTTTATATGAAAATTTATGCTGATATGCTTTAATTTTTCAAAGTTGTGGGATCTTGGCTGTTTGGGCCAGGAAGCCATAAGCAGGGCATCATTGCTTCCTTTTTTTTTTTTTTTTTTGCGGTACGCGGGCCTCTCACTGTTGTGGTCTCTCCCGTTGCGGAGCACAGGCTCTGGACACGCAGGCTCAGCGGCCATGGCTCACGGGCCTAGCCGCTCTGCGGCATGTGGGGATCCTCCCGGACCGGGGCACGAACCCGTGTCCCCTGCATGGGCAGGCGGACTCTCAACCACTGCGCCACCAGGAAAGCCCCAGTGCTTCCTTTTGACAGCACTTTCTGTTTAGGAAAAGTCCATCAGAGGACAATGAGCTTGCAAACTAACCTTAAAAACTAACATCTCAGAAACTGATCTGTGTCAACCATCAATCGGTCAAAAATATTGGAGTGCTTATATACAAGTTACACTTATTCATTCACTTTTCTTTCATTTATTCACTCATTCAACAGACGTTTATTGAGAGTCTGTTACAAGCCAAGTCTGTTTTAGGCTACAGTTACGACTTCAGTTACAGCTTCTTGTAAATGTTTGTTTTGTTCACATGTGCTCGTAAGTATTCTATATAATTATTTCTTCTACCTTCCCTTTTGATAATAAAAGCTCCTTGAGTGAAAATCTGGATTTTCCCTTTTCTTCATAATGCTCCACAATTCCCAACTGGATACTCCACACGGAAAAAAGTGCTTAGCTCATGACTTTGATTTACTGACTGGTGGGAAGCCTTTATAATCCAGTCTTCTGTCTTAAGGCCTATCCAGAATTCCTCCCTTAATTTTCCTATCATTCCCAAAGGTTGCAAAGAACATTTTCCTTTAAGGGTTTGTGTAGAATTACCAGGACCCAGACTTCACCCTAAAGATGAGTGTATTTGCATACTCAAATGAAGTGATCCTGAGGTAATATTCTGAATTGCGTCCTAACTTTTAAAGAGGCTCCATATTGCATCTGACTCATAAAACTGAAAAGTAAAACGTTAATGTCTAAAAGTGTTATTCCAGTTAATAAAACCTGTTCCCAGCCTTTCATAATCACTTCCAGCCCAGTCAACAAGCTTATTAGCAGAAATAATGGAGAGGAAAGGGAAATTAAAACTTTTATAATTAAAAGAATAGCGCTTTTATTAAGTTACCTGTTTGTTACCCACAGTTGTTGGGTTTTTTTTTTTTTTTCTTTTCGTGAGCTGCCTATAATTTTTAAAAACCTACTTTTGAGGGCAAAATGTTAACATCTTGGAATACTCATTCCCCATCCGTTATTATTTATTTATTTTTAGTCATTCACTTTGACATTTCCATTCCCATTTGTGATGTTCCAGAACCCCACGCATCTGACTCTTCTCGGGAGCAGGACCGTTTACCTGCTTCCTATCCACCTCCGCCCACGAGATAACACACATGAGAGTCTTTTGTCCACCGTTGGGTGTCAGGCAAGTGCCAGGGATCCTCTGCTCTGAAGCTCTGCCCATTAGGACCTGCAGGGATCTTCAGTTTACTTCTTCGTCACTGAGATCCTGATAGATAAACAGTAGGTCTAAAATGTGACCCCAAAATAACAATCTTCCTGCTGGAAGTTTCTACAAAGTGTTTTTAACCCTCAAAGAGCATTTGTTCCTCTTGGTATCCTCATGTGGGTGCGTGTAGTCAGACCAAGGATGGATTTCGGAGCTGGTGTGCCCTTCCGGCTCTGGAAGTCACCACCTGGTTTCTCAGGGCGCTCGGCACCTCTGGGCTTCTGGAAGCAGCATCCAGAAAGGGGCAGTGGAGAGAGTCCCGGACTCGGAGCCTCAGTCAATCTTTGAATTCCGTGCCCACCACTGGGCAGCTCTGTGATCTTGGGCATATACTGTGAACTCTGTGAATCTCCTTCTCCTGACATATAAAGTAGGGATGACAGAAATGAGATAGTTGTATAAAGCTGCCTCCAGATACAAAATAAGCTTCGTTTTCTTGCCTCTGCTCTCAGAATTATCATAAAGTCACTGACTTCCTGAGCCAGCAAGGAGAGCCAAGAGCATCCAGGCTTCCCAATGAGAGAGTTATGTGGCCTGAGCACCAGGAGCCTGGGCCATCCTCCAACCCCTGCCTTGGGCAAGCTCTGTTACCTGGGGTGAGTCTCTGTGACTCACCTGTTTTCTGATCCATAAAGTGGAGCTAATACTGTCATCCTCGTTGAGGTCGTGAGTGTCTATAAAAGGACTAGCATCTCATCTGGACCAGGGAAGGGATTCTCCAGCTGTTATTTCCCTCCAGGTTGGGTTCAGAGTCCAGAATCCTATCTGGAGCTCTCTGGACCACTCTCCCCAGCTTCCCTGAACACAGAGGCAGAGTGACTTCCTCACGGGGCAGGCTCTTCCACCCCAAACAGTTCTGATTGCTCAGAAGTACTTTCTATTTAACCCAAATCTGCTTCTTCAAACTTCCCACCCGTAATCCATGAAATGGAATATATGCCCCAAGCCTTTCTCCAGTTAAGGTGTTCTTTTTTAATTCCAATGAAATCGGGTTCAATTAAGCATCGAAGTCAATCTTAAAAGGAAAAATTAAAAGCCAGCCAGAGGGATCTTTGCAGAAGACCATCCTTGCCCTTCATCTTGGCCCTGGTGGTGTAAATGGTTTTGTGATGGATGGGCAGTTACTTCTGTGTGTTCTCTGAGCCTCCCATTTTCAAGACTACTTGGTGGAACTGTCCTCTTCGGATTCCCTCTCTGGAACTGCTGAGCATCAGTTCACAATCCTTGCTGAGAAGCTGGGGTCCCAGAGGAGCTGTAGCTCCAACTCCCCCTCTCTTAGGATGGTGCTAGAGTCTATATTTCTAGATTTTCACGAAGTTGCTTAGCAGGGTGGGAGCCAGGGGTCAGCACCCATGTCAGAGGGGGACATGGGGACTTGAGTGCCGCCATCAGCCAGCTTCAAGTAAAATTGCGAGGAGGCAAAGTCATGTTGATACTCCCTGTGGTAAGCAGAATAATGCTCTCCCCCAAAGAATGTTCACATCCTATTCCCTGGAACCTGTAAACGTATTAAGTTACATGGCAGAGGGGAATTATGGTTGCAGATGGAATTAAAGTTTCTAATTAAAACCTTGTGATGGGGAGATTATCCAGGTAGGTCCGATGTAATCACAAGCGTTCTTGTAAGTGGAAGGGGAAGGCAGAAAAGTTGTAGTCAGAGAGAAATTTGAAGATGCTTCACGGCGGTTTTGATGATGGAGGTAGGGCCACGAGCCAAGGAGTGCAATGAAGGTGGCTCTAGGAAATGGCAAAGGAACATGTAATCTCCCCTAGCATTTCTATAAAGGGACATCTGCCAACACCTTGATTTTAGTCCAGTGAAACCCATTTCAGATTTCTGACCTCAGGAACTGCAAGAGAATAAATGTGTGATGCCTTAAGCCACCAAGTTTATAGTAATTTGTTACAGCAGCAGCAGGGAACTAATACACCCCCCTTCTTTCATTATCCTGCTTCCCGCTGTGGGTGTATCGTTCTTCACTGTCACCTGCCTGGAGACCGTGACTGCTAAGGTGTTAACTCATCATTAAGAGGCAACTTGCCTGGAGAGGAAAGAGCACAGACTTTGGATCCAGGCAGGACTGGATTGAGTTCCAGTGCCGTCACTTCCTGGTTGCACAGCCTCAAATTGCTTCATGGCCTTTATTATCCTCATCTATGAAATGGGCATCATGAAAGGATTAAACTGCAGAAGGTTCTCCTTGTGGAGTACCCGGCACCTAGTGGACTCTCAGCATGTGGCCTCTTTTACTAATGACTCTGGGAAGCGTTTCTCTTTATTTAGAGTGTAGGAGATCAATGTTCTCTCCTCTGTACAGCACTGGGGAGCCTGGCTCCAGGGATTCCTAGTGATACCACTGGAGGTAGTTGGACTCTCGCAGCTGGACACTCTCTTCTCCAAGGACAGCTAATACGTGAAGACTTGGCACGGCACATCTCTTTGGACGTCAAAACCAACCAGCCATCAAGATTCCCAAAGATCACACCAGCCAGGTGAAAGCCTTGAATAACCAAAAACGGCAGTGTGGTTGGGCTAGAAAGTTTAACCTTGCCACGAGGGACCACAAAATTCCAGCTGGGACGTTCACCAAAAGTAACAAGAAATCACACGGGCGTGTTCTCTATTTGAGTGACCAGAGCCTCTGTAGGGCCAATTTTTCATATAATTTTAAGAGGGAAAAAATACCAGGACATTGATATATACAAATGAGGGTTCCAGAACATTCAGGCACAAACTGATAAAAGACACATGGGGATAGATGCAAATGGAAGAGAACATTTGAGTCTAATTTTGATTTTTCCATTATTCTAAACTGAATCGCTGTTACGGGTTTCAAGAATTATAGAGATTATGAGGTCATCTTACTGGAATTTTACTCCCAGACCATCCTTCAAGACAGTTCAGGACTTTTCTTTTTTTTTTTCCCCCTTTTTACTTTGCTGGATGCCAAGGGGATTTAGCTAGACAAAAGCTGTATTTTATGGCAGGACACATATTCTTCCACTGGAGATTTTTTTCATTCACTGGGTTGTAAGATTTAGCTCTGCGGTATGCTGGGAGCTACCAGTGAGCTGGAGGTCAGGAGCCGGCCATGGTGAACTCAGCTTAGCTATCAGAGCCAGTCTTTCCAGCTGGCCACCCCTCAGTCTCCTGGTCTCCTCTTCTGTGCTTGGGGGATTGGACGGGAACATCCCTGAGTTCACGTGTTGCTCTGACATCTGAGGGTGTCTTAAAGAAGCAGCAGGAGAAAGTGGGAAGGGGGAGGAAGGGCACCGAGGTGCCTGCAGGTAAGAGTCACCAGCTCTATTGCTGGCAGTAAGAAATCCTGCTCCAACACCCTGGTATCTGGTGGGACTCACGTTCCAGTGAAGACAATTTGGCAAATGCTGACCTGGGTGATATTTAATATTTAAAAGGATCTTTGAAGTCATTGAGTCAACTTTATTTACAAGTCACTATCCGGGAATTACAATTCCATAAAACTTCCGACTGGGCCAAGAATATAAACGTCAGGAAGAGAGAGCAGTGTCCTAAACGGGTAATGAGAGTGAATCCAAAACTGGTTTTGAGGGCTTCCCTGGTGGCGCAGTGGTTGAGAGTCCGCCTGCCCATGCAGGGGACACGGTTCGTGCCCTGGTCCGGGAAGATCCCACATGCCGCGGAGCGGCTGGACCCGTGAGCCATGGCCGCTGAGCCTGCGCGTCCGGAGCCTATGCTCCGCAATGGGAGAGGCTGCAACAGTGAGAGGCCCATGTACCGCAAAAAAAAAAACCTGATTTTGAAGAGACACAAAAATATCTCAAATTTCTGGCTGTGGTTCTAGACATTTAGGATTGTTTGTAGACTGAATCAACCATGATGTTAATTCATTATTACTTTCAGGATATGGGGATGGTGGAGGGAAGTCCAGCCTATGGAAAAGGAAAATCAGGAAAACCTCTTAGTAGATAGATATTTCTCATTGCTACCAAAGGATTGGAAGGCAGAAAACATCCCTTAGCAGGAAGTATTTGTTGGGTGGTCCAGACGTGTTCTCTGGTGGGGCAGCAGGACAAGGAAATCCAACTTCCATGATCTGTCTCCTTGTGTCCACTGGCAACAAAAGATCTTGAACTGGAGGGAGAGGTGGAGGAACAAAGCTTGGGTTGAAGGTGGGACTCTGAGAAGAGGGCAATGGGAAGAGCTTTCAGATGAAGCTTGATCCTTGGTGAAGAATCTGAGAAGGACTCTTGAAAAGCCATCAGCCACTGAATGGATTTTCACTTATGTTCTAGTGACTTTATCCTTCTTGCATTATCACAAGCAATTCATCTCTGAATGTTTAGATCTCTCCTCTGTCTGTTCTTTCTTTGTATTTTATTTTCCCCCACAATAGAGATTTCCATCTGGTTAGCTTTTCATCAGTTGCCTCCAGATCACTGTTTCTGATGACTTTTAATAAAAGTCTGATGTCCTTTAAGCATGACTTTGGGTCATCACATTTTCTTTTAACATGGTTAAGCTTTTCAAGAATTATGTGTTTTCCTTCAATTTGTTCAACATGTTTCCTAGTGGCTTATTTTTCCCTTCCTCTCTATGGTTTAACCGAAATTTGTATTGAAATAATTGTGGATTCACATGCAGTTGTAAGAAATAATACAAATATTATTTCAGGTTTTAACTAAGTGAAAACTTCTGCTCCCAAACAAAGGAGCCATTAAAAACTTTTTAAAAAGTCTAATGACTGCTGCCCATATTATTGTGTCCCAAGAAAAAGTGCAGATATCCTGAACTTAGGTTTTCAGGATGTGCTACCATAACTGTGTATAACTTCGTCAGGAGAAGCCTGAAGCACAAATCTGAGGACGTCCATAGCCCCGTCCTCGTGCCAAGGACCACCCCCAGTAGACCCCGCAGGACCACAGCAAACCACACAGAACACCCACGGCATCCACCTGGGGCCCAGGTGCACCTGGCGGCCAGGAAAGCCCGTAAGTGGAGCCAGTCAAGAGAGGCAGAGGGCTTCCCTGGTGGCGCAGTGGTTGAGAGTCCGCCTGCCGATGCAGGGGACATGGGTTTGTGCCCTGGTCCGGGAAGATCCCACATGCCGCGGAGCGACTGGGCCCGTGAGCCATGGCCGCTGAGCCTGCGCGTCAGGAGCCTGTGCCCCGCAACGGCAGAGGCCACAACACTGAGAGGCCCGCGTACTGCAAAAAAAAAAAAAGGAGAGAGGCAGAAAGATACAATATAAAACGAGTATGTACATAGAAGTGGCCAGGTACCCTTGTCTCTTAATTTAAACTTTTCCTTTGGTGCCTCTTGAGTTCATGTCCCATTCACTATCCTCATATCTCCCTTCTTCCAAAATCCCATGGAACACGTGTATATCTTTTTTTTTTTTAACATCTTTATTGGAGTATAATTGCTTTACAGTGTTGTGTTAGTTTCTGCTGTATAACAAAGTGAATCAGCTATATGCATATGTATATCCCTATATCTTTTTTTAAAAATTATTTATTTATTTATGGCTGTGTTGGGTCTTCGTTTCTGTCCGAGGGCTTTCTCCAGTTGTGGCAAGCGGGGGCCACTCTTCATCGCGGTGCGCGGGCCTCTCGCTATCGCGGCCTCTCTTGTTGCGGAGCACAGGCTCCAGACGCGCAGGCTCAGTAGTTGTGGCTCACGGGCCTAGTTGCTCCACGGCATGTGGGATCTTCCCAGACCAGGGCTCGAAGCTGTGTCCCCTGCATTGGCAGGCAGATTCTCAACCACTGCACCACCAGGGAAGCCCTATCCCTATATCTTAATGAGTTATTACAAAGTAAAGAACTAGAAACCTGCCAGTCACTAGAAGCCCCTCCACATGCCCTGTCCCAAGCTCTGCTCCCTCCCTCCTCCTCCTAACTTGTAGAGAAATCACCTCCTTGCATTTATTTATAATTTTATTGCCCAAATGGTCATCCTTGGATGACCATGGTTCAATCATGGTTCAGTCTTGCCCACTTGCAATTAGGTCCTTTAAACCTCTCTTCACCTACAGATTCTCTCTTCTCTTCTTTTCTTTATGAGTTACCTGTTGAGGACGCAGGGTCATTGATTGTCATGTAACCCGTGGTGCTGAGTTTTGCTGATTGCAGAGTCACAGTGCAGTTTAGTATGTTCCTCTGTCCTCTCTATTTTCTGCCAATTGGCAGTTGGATCGGAGGCTAGATGAGAGTCAGGTACAGTCCCCCAAGTGAGACGTCAGTCCATATGTTGATATCTCTAGAGTAGATCGAGGTCAGTAAAGAGGTTGGAAGACTGCAGCTTCTCGCCTTCAGAGACCCCCTCCAACCCCACTCCTGAGTCTGCTGTCCACCCTTGTCATTCCAGGAGAGGGGCCCGCCTAGACATGGAATGTCCTTGCCCCAAAAGAAGGCAGACCCACAGCTCTGTGAAGGCAGGGGACAGTCTCACAAAAGGAAGATCGGGCCTCTGCTATCCCTCCTGCCATCCCGGGGCCCCCTCATGAAGGGAGAGGTGGTGGCGACCACAACAGAAGCAGTGAGAAGGTGGCCTGGAAGATCGGGCCTCTGCTATCCCTCCTGCCATCCCGGGGCCCCCTCATGAAGGGAGAGGTGGTGGCGACCACAACAGAAGCAGTGAGAAGGTGGCCTGACCCCCACCCTGCCTTAGGGTCACAGCCCCAAGTCTGGGAACAGCTTCAGCCCCTCACACTCAGGAGCCAGCACACATGCTACCTTCCTCTTCCTTCACAAGGGAGAAGAATAGCTTTGGAACCAAGTTCAAATCCCTGCTTTGCACCTTGGTAGCTCTGTGACCTTGGGCAAATTACTTGGCCTGTCTGAGCCTCTGCTTCTTCATCTGTACAGCAGCTAATAACGCCTACCTGGAGACTTTATGAAGAGTATACATGACAATGTGTGCATATTGTGCAAGTTACTTAACTTCTCTATAAAATCTGAGTCATAGAGGTACCTACCTGATAAGGTGGTTATGGTAATTAAATGAGTCACTACAGATAGAGCATTTATCATACAAGGTGCATAGTAAGTCTGCAATAAATGTGAGCTCGTTTTACTGTTATTATGTAAGGTATAATATGTGGTCTATTGAAAAGCTCTATTACGGTAGCAATGATCATTTAAAAGAAGAACACAGGGGCTTCCAGGTAGCTGAAAATAAGGACAGCAGCTGGGTGCCCATCTCCCAATATTTCTTCCACAAACAAGCTAGAACATCAAGAAAGGGGAAAAGAAAGTGCACAAAAATCACACCCTTGGCATAACTTGAGGCCAGAGAATGCCCAAACGTTAAAGTAACTGCAATTAAAAAGAAAAAGAACACCACGGCCCAGCACACAAAGGTGCACACGTCCTCCCACCTCACCTGCATCCCCACTGCATGGCCGGGGGAAGCAGAGACGTGCCGAGAATCTGCAGGGGAGGGAGAAGAAGGCTTCAGATTGATCTAAAACAGCTCCTGGCAGATAAGTCTGCTCTAAGCCTGAAAATACTAACCCAGGTGTCCAGGGAATCTCCGGGGGAGTCACAAGTACAAGTGTCTTGAACGGGCAGTCTACGCAACACACAGCTTCCAGGGGAGGAGAACAAGTGAGGAAGGGAGAAGTGTGATGGGGTGGAAAAGAGGGAGGGAAATAAAGGGGGAAAATAGGGTGGCCACTGTTAAGGGCACACAGATACCAATTATTATGTGGAAAGGGGAAGTATGAGAGGAGCTGTGTCCAGGAGAATTCCAGAAGGAATCTTAAGTTGGAGAGCTTCAAAAGGGGAAATGGGAAAATTAAGTGGAGGAGCTGCCCCAAAGTGTGGGATGGTAGAGCAGAAGAGGGGTGTGGAGGACAGTGACACGAAATGAGGAAGAGGTGCATGACATCAGGGAGCCGGGAGCCAGCCAGTGGAAGGTGGAATGTGCTGGAATGCCAGCTTCGTTAAGCAAACTTGGAATTCATTTCAGGAAAATGAGGGGAAACACCTGCTCAAGGGAAGTGGGCACAGAGACACAAAGACATAAACACACCCGTTCTGCAAGCTGCCTGGGCCAGAGGATCCCAGGGCCCACAGGCAAGGGGAGATGGGGGTGGGGAGCGCCTCCGAGGGCTCTGCCATAAAGAAAGAGTGTGGTTTTGGACCCAGATGAAAGGAGAGAGGGAGAAAGTGATGATTCTGGCACCATAGACTAGGAATGCTGTAGAACTCAGGTCACCGAGTCTAAAGTGTACCATATAAAGTGAAAAAAGGAAGATAGAGCCACCTTCATAACACCTGATTAACACTTAGGGTTTTGCAAATTATGGTGTTCGCACAATCTGCATTTGTGTTCTGTGTGTGTTGGGGGAGATATTATTGGATATTTGTAAAACGTCACATCTTTCCAGTTACAAAATGTGAATTCATTTTTGTGGCACAAGACGTGGGGGCCTCCTCTTTGAAGTTTTAAAAAAGCTAGATAGCTAGTATTTTCTCTAGAATATGTACAGAACGGGGCCTTGGGTGGAAATGTGAGTTTTTCTTATTTTTATGGCAGTGAAACTTTTATAGATGAAATTGCCCAGAACCCCCAATTCAGAATGTGAATAAGACACAGGGCATTTCTCTCACAGAATAGGGGGTCGAGGACCTGTAGCCTCATCGGCTCAGCCCCTCCCTCACTCTGCAGAGTCCTTCATATTCCACTCAGGACCTTAGGGCTCTGTGACACACACTTTGAAAACTGTCGGATGCAGCCACGTCCTGCATACACTGTGGTAGATACGGGAAACACACAGTTAAATAGGTATCGTACCCTGCCCTTGGAGAACTCAGAGTCTAGAGGGGAGACAGAAGATTAAACAGCTCTCTTGAAAACAATGCTGAAGTAGAATCAGAGAGAGAACAATCAACTCTTCCCAGAGGGTGTGCAGAGGAGAGAAAGAAGGCTTATAGAAGGCCTTCAAGGGAGCTGCCTCTGAGCTGGATTGTGAAGAATTAAATCAAGTTCTCCAGGTGAGAATAGAGAAAGAGCTTTGAAGGCAAAGAGAACAAACTGTAAACCCATGAAAGTATAAATGTGCATAGAATGTTCTGGAAATGTTATTCCAGAACACAGGATGATGTAAAGGGTAATGGGAAATGAGACTGGAAAGCCTGGGTGAAGTGAATTAGGAAGGCCAGGAGCAAAAAGGGAGGAAGGGGACCTTGCCAATGAGATTTGCCAAATTGACTTGAAGGATCCATGAGGTGGCAGGATTACAGACTGGTCATCCTCACAGGATTCAAGATGACATTTGGAATCATAATCTCTTGTGAGACCTTCCCTAAACTCCAGGGTTGTGAAATGTTTCCTTTGGGAACAGCAAAGCTGGATACATAGATAGTTTTCGTAGCTAAGAATGTATATACTGTAACTTGTCTGTCTTCTGATCTGTTATTTTTCTCCAGCTTTCAAAGCAAAGTTTCTGCCAATATTTTATTCCAGTATTGAGTAATGTTATTAGCTGTTAGTGTCTATTAGCTTCTCTCTTTTTGAAAATAACATTGTCATTCCCTTTGTTTCTCTGTTTTGGACACTTCACATTTCACTTGATAGGTTCAGCCTACCGTTTGCCAAAGCCACCTTCAAACTGGGTCTATGCCCAAGCCTTACAGCTAGACATACTGCACTTTCATCGGGGCCTTCCAGGCCTGAAAGCACCAAACAGATCAGGAATTGGTTAAGAGGTGGCAGGTCCAGCATTCTGGAGGGTTTTCCATGTTAATATAACAATCTTTGTTGTTTCTAATGGAAAATCCCATTAGAAAGGCATGTGGGGGAGGGAATTGTCACTTAATTTCAAAAACCCAAATAATTCTGGGAATAAAAAAGATAGCCAATATTAGGAAATCTGTTACTACACCAATATATTAAATGAAAAAGTATTTTAATAGATGCTAAAAAGTCACTTGATGACATTTGCCACCCAGTTTGTATTTGAATTCACTCATTCATTCCCTCTTAATAAGCTAGGGATCCCTTAATTTGATAAAGAATGTCTATTGGAATCCGATAGTATTCATTGTACTTAATGGTGAAACTTGAAAAGCAATCCTGTTTCAGAGAAATAGCAGGGATACCTACTATCACTGTGAAGATTCTAACCAATGAAGTAAGATGAGAAAAATAAACAAGGTATAAATATTGGGGGAAAAGAGAGAAAACTCTCCTTACTTGCATATTACATTACTTTTTACCAATTAAATTATTGACAATTCATGTAAAGTTCATTAGACCTAATCATATGTTCATTACAGATAAATTCAAAAGTCACTAGCTTTCCTAAACATAAGCAATAACCATATGGAACATGTAATTTTTAAAAGACACCATTCAATAAAGCAACAAAAGTTTTACATATTTAGGAATAAATGAAGCAATAAACAGACAAGAGCCATATTAAGAAAACTGTGAAACTTTACTAAAGTATATGTAAGTAAATTTAAATAAATTTAAGAATGTACCATATTTATGTCTGACAACTCCATATTAAAGAGTCATCAATTTCCCCCAAATTAATCCACAAATTCAATTTTTTAAAAACCTCAATATTCCAGTAGAATTTTAAAAATAATCACCTAACTGATTCATCTGGAAGAACAAATGTGCAAGAATAACCAAAACTTTTTGAATAAAGATGAAGTGAGAACATGTCCTACCAGATATCAAAATACTGTAAGCCTACAGCACTTAAAACAGTGTGGAACAGACACAGGGATACCAAAGTGATTGCAGTGAAATGAAATAGTCTAGAAAAAGACTGTGTATATAAAAACATAGTATATGATAAAAGATGCATTTATTTTTAAATTTTATTTTATTTATATTTTTATACAGCAGGTTCTTATTAGTCATCAATTTTATACACATCAGTGTATACATGTCAATCCCAATCATCCAATTCATCACACCACCATCCCCAACCCCCTGC
>NW_020837970.1:18095467-18115908 GCF_003676395.1 Aethalodelphis obliquidens
TTTTTTTTTTTTTTTTTTTTTTTTTTGTGGTACGCAGGCCTCTCACTGCTGTGGCCTCTCCCGTTGCGGAGCACAGGCTCCGGACGCGCAGGCTCAGCGGCCATGGCTCATGGGCCCCGCCGCTCCGTGGCATATGGGATCTTCCCAGACAGGGGCACGAACCCGTGTCCCCTGCATCGGCAGGCGGACTCTCAACCACTGCGCCACCAGGGAAGCCCCGTGTACCATTTTTCTAGGTTCCACATACATGCGTTAATATACAATATTTGTTTTTCTCGTTCTGACTTACTTCACTCTGTATGACAGTCTCTAGATCCATCCACATCTCAACAAATGACCCAATTTCGTTCCTTTGTATGGCTGAGTAATATTCCATTGTATATATGTACCACATCTTTTCTTTTTTTTTAAAGAAGATGTTGGGGGTAGTAGTTTATTAATTAATTTATTTATTTTTGCTGTGTTGGGTCTCGTTTCCGTGCGAGGGCTTTCTCTAGTTGTGGCAAGCGGGGGCCACTCTTCATCACGGTGCATGGGCCTCTCACTATTGCGGCCTCTCTTGTTGCGGAGCACAGGCTCCAGATGCGCAGGCTCAGTAGTTGTGGCTCACGGGCCTAGTTGCTCTGCGGCATGTGGGATCCTCCCAGACCAGGGCTCGAACCCATGTCCCCTGCATTAGCAGGCAGATTCGCAACCACTGTGCCACCAGGGAAGCCCGTACCACATCTTCTTTATCCACTCGTCTGTCCATGGGCATTTAGGTTACTTCCATGATCTGGCTATTGTAAATAGTGCTGCAATGAACATGTGTCTTTTTGAATTATGGTTTTCTCGGGGTATATGCCCAGTAGTGGGATTGCTGGGTCATATGGTAATTCTACATTTAGTTTTTTAAGGAACCTCCATACTGTTCTCCATAGTGGCTGTATCAATTTACATTCCCACCAACAGTGCAAGAGGGTTCCCTTTTCTCCACACCCTCTCCAGCATTTCTTGTTTGTAGATTTTCTGATGATGCCCATTCTAACTGGTGTGAGGTGATACCTCATTGTAGTTTTGATTTGCATTTCTCTAATAATTAGTGATGTTCAGCAGCTTTTCATGAGCTTCGTGGCCATCTGTATGTCTTCTTTGGAGAAATGTCTATTTAGGTCTTCTGCCCATTTTTGGATTGGGTTGTTTGTTTCTTTAATATTCAGCTGCATGAGCTGTTTATATATTTTGGGGATTAATCCTTTGTCCGTTGATTCATTTGCAAATATTTTCTCCCATTCTGAGGGTTGTCTTTTTGTCTTGTTTGTGGTTTCCATGCTGTGCAAAAGCTTTTAAGTTTCATTAGGTCCCATTTGTTTATTTTTGTTTTTATTTCCATTACTCTAGGAGGTGGATCAAAAAAAATCTTGCTGTGATTTATGTCAAAGAGTGTTCTTCCTATGTTTTCCTCTAAGAGTTTTATAGTGTCCAGTCTTACATTTAGGTCTCTAATCCATTTTCAGTTTATTTTTGTGTATGGTGTTAGGGAGTGTTCTAATTTCATTCTTTTACATGTAGCTGTCCAGTTTTCCCAACACCACTTATTGAAGAGACTGTCTTTTCTCCATTGTATATCCTCGCCTCCTTTGTCGTAGATTAGTTGACCATAGGTGTCTGTGTTTATCTCTGGGCTTTCTATCTTGTTCCATTGATCCATGTTTCTGTTTTTGTGCCAGTACCATATTATCTTGATTACTGTAGCTTTGTAGTATAGTCTGAAGTCAGGGAGTCTGATTCCTCCCACTCCATTTTTTTCCCTCAAGACTGCTTTGGCTATTCGGGGTCTTTTGTGTCTCCATACAAATTTTAAGATTTTTTGGTTCTAGTTCCGTAAAAAATGTCAATGGTAATTTGCTAGGGATTGCATTGAATCTGTAGATTGCTTTGGGTAGTATAGTCATTTTCACAATATTGATTCTTCCAATCCAAGAACATGGTATATCTCTCCATCTGTTGGTATCATCTTTAATTTCTTTCATCAGTGTCTTATAGTTTTCTACATACAGGTCTTTTGTCTCCCTAGGTAGGTTTATTCCTAGGTATTTTATTCTTTTTGTTGCAGTGGTAAATGGGAGTGTTTCCTTCATTTCTCTTTCAGATTTTTCATCATTAATGTATAGGAATGCAAGAGATTTCTGTGCATTAATTTTGTATCCTGCAACTTTACCAAATTCATTGATTAGCTCTAGTAGTTTTCTGGTGGCATTTTTAGGATTCTCTATGTATAGTATCATGTCACTTGCAAACAGTGACAGTTTTACTTCTTCTTTTCCAATTTGTATTCATTTTATTTCTTTTTCTTCTCTGATTGCCGTGACTAGGACTTCCAAAACTATGTTGAATAATAGTGGTGAGAGTGGATATCCTTGTCTTGTTGCTGATCTTAGAGGAAATGCTTTCAGTTTTTCACCATTGAGAATGATGTCTGCTGTGGGTTTATCGTATATGGCCTTTATTATGTTGAGGTAAGTTCCCTCTGTGCCCACTTTCTGGAGAGTTTTTATCATAAGTGGGTGTTGAATTTTGTCAAAAGCTTTTTCTGCATCGATTGAGATGATCATATAGTTTTTATTCTTCAATTTGTTAATATGATATATCACATTGATTGATTTGCATATATTGAAGAATCCTTGCATCCCTGGGATAAATCTCACTTGATCATGTTGTGTGATCCTTTTAATGTGTTCTTGGATTCTGTTTGCTAGTATTTTGTTGAGGATTTTTGCATCTCTCTTCATCAGTGATATTGGTCTGTAATTTTCTTTTTTTGTAGTATCTTTGTCTGGTTTTGGTATCAGGGTGATGGTGGCCTCATAGAATGAGTTTGGGAGTGTTCCTTCCTCTGCAATTTTTTGGAAGAGTTTGAGAAGGATGGGTGTTAGCTCTTCTCTAAATGTTTGATAGAATTCACCTGTGAAGCCATCTAGTCCTGGACTTTTGTTTGTTGGAAGATTTTTAATCACAGTTTCAATTTCATTACTTGTGATTGGTCTGTTCATATTTTCTCTTTCTTCCTGGTTCAGTCTTGGAAGGTTATACCTTTCTAAGAATTTGTCCATTTCTTGCAGGTTGTCCATTTTATTGGCATAGAGTTGCTTGTAGTAGTCTCTTGGGATGCTTTGTATTTCTGTGTTGTCTGTTGTTACTTCTCCTTTTTCATTTCTAATTTTATTGATTTGAGTCCTCGCCCTCTTTTTCTTGATGAGTCTGGCTAATGGTGTATCAATTTTGTTTATCTTCTCAAAGAACAAGCTTTTGGTTTTATTGATCTTTGGTATTGTTTTCTTTGTTTCTATTTCATTTCTTTCTGCTCTGATCTTTATGATTTCTTTCCTTCTGCTAACTTTGGGTTTTGTTTGTTCTCCTTTCTCTACTTCCTTTAGGTGTAAGGTTAGATTCTTTATTTGAGGTTTTTCTTGTTTCTTGAGGTAGGCTTGTATAGCTATAAACTTCCCTGTTAGAACTGCTTTTGCTGCATCCCATAGGTTTTGGATTGTCGTGTTTTCATTGTCATTTGTCTCTAGGTATTTTTTGATTTCCTCTTTGATTTATTCAGTGATCTCCTGGTTGTTTAGTAACATATTGTTTAGCCTCCATGTGTTTGTGTTTTTTACGTTTTTTCCCGTGTAATTCATTTCTAATCTTATAGTGTTGTGGTCAGAAAAGATGCTTGATATGATGTCAATTTTCTTAAATTTACTGAGGCTTGATTTGTGACCCAAGATGTGATCTATCCTGGAGAATGTTCCGTGTGCACTTGAGAAGAAAGTGTAATCTGGTGTTTTGGGATGGAATGTCCTATAAATATCAATCAAATCTATCTAGTCTATTGTGTCATTTAAAGCTTCTGTTTCCTTATTTATTTTCATTTTGTATGATCTGTCTGTTGGTGAAAGTGAGGTGTTAAAGTCCCCCACTCTTATTGTGGTACTGTTGATTTCCTCTTTTATAGCTGTTAGCAGTTGCCTTATATATTGAGGTGCACCTTTTTCGGGTGCATATATATTTATAATTGTTCTATCTTCTTCTTGGATTGCTCCCTTGATCATTATGTAGTGTCCTTCCTTGTCTCTTGTAACATTCTTTATTTTAAAGTGTATTTAATCTGATATGAGTATTGCTTCTCCAGCTTTCTTTTGATTTCCATTTGCATGGAATATCTTTTTACATCCCCTCACTTTCAGTCTGTATGTGTCCCTATGTCTGAAGTGGGTCTCTTGTAGACAGCATATATATGGGTCTTGTTTTTGTATCCATTCAGTGAGCCTGTGTCTTTTGGTTGGAGCATTTAATCCATTCACGTTTAAGGTAATTATCGATATGTATGTTCCTGTGACCATTTTCTTAATTGTTTTGGGTTTATTTTTGTAGGTCCTTTTCTTCTTTTGTGTTTCCCACTTAGAAAAGTGCCTTTAGCATTTGTTGTAGAGCTAGTTTGGTGGTGCTGACTTCTCTTAGCTTTTGCTTGTGTGTAAACTTTTGATTTCCTCATCAAACCTGAATGAGATCCTTGCCAGGTAGAGTAATCTTGGTTGTAGGTTCTTCCCTTTCATCACTTTAAGTATATCATGCCACTCCCTTCTGGCTTGTAGAGTTTCTGCTGAGAAATCAGCTGTTAACCTTATGGGAGTTCACTTGTATATTATTTGTCATTTTTCCCTTGCTGCTTTCAGTAATTTTTCTTTGTCTTTAATTTTTGCCAATTTGATGACTCTGTGTCTCAGCATGTTTCTCCTTGGGTTTATCCTGTATGGGACTCTCTGCACTTCCTGGACTCTGGTGCCTATTTCCTTTCTCAGGTTAGGGAAGTTTTCGACTATAATCTCTTCAAATATTTTCTCGGGTCCTTTCTCTCTCTCTTCTCCTTCTGGGACCCCTATAATGTGAATGTTGTTGCGTTTCATGTTGTCCCAGAGGTCACTTAGGCTGTCTTCATTTCTTTTCATTTTTTTTCTTTATTCTATTCCTCAGCAGTGAATTCCACCATTCTGTCTTCCAGGTCTCTTATCCGTTCTTCTGCCTCAGTTATTCTGCTATTGATTCCTTCTAGTGTAGTTTTCATTTCAGTTATTATATTGTTCATCTCTGTTTGTTTGTTCTTTACTTCTTGTAGGTCTTTGTTAAACATTTATTGCATCTTCTCGATCTTTGCCTCCATTCTTTTTCTGGAGTCCTGGATCATCTTCACTATCATTATTCTGAATTCTTTTTCTGGAAGGTTGCCTATCTCTACTTCATTTAGTTGTTTTTCTGGGGTTTTATCTTGTTCCTTCATCTGCTACATGGCCCTCTGCCTTTTCATCTTGTCTATCTTTCTGTGAATGTGGTTTTTGTCCCACAGGCTGCAGGATTGTAGTTCTTTTTGCTTCTCAAAAGATGCATTTTAAATAATGGAAGCAAACTGGGACAATTCAATAATCAGCATGGGATAATTAGTTATCATTATGGGGGAAAAATAAAATTAGATTTCTGTGTTACAACCTATACCAATATAAAAACTATAAACATTCAGAAGAAAATACAGGAAAATAAAATGAATAAAAATACCTGGGGAAAATATCTGGAAATCATGTGGTGAGTAGAAACCTTCTAACAAGATGATAACTGCTTTTGGCCTTGGTAAGCATTAATAAGATTTAGAATTTTGATTTAATAAAATTAGAGGCTTCCCTATATCTAAAGACTCTATTAAAGACAAATGATCGACTGAAAGATAATAGTTTTGAACATATAACAAAGGGCTAGTGACTAATATTTGAAAAAAAACAATTCACTAAGAAAAGATAAAAGAACCCAATGTAAAACAGGCAAATGATGTAAGCAAGTAATTCCCGGCGGGGGGAAACATGCCAATGATCTAAAAATATATGAAGAGATATTTAACCCCACCAGTAATCAGTAGTAGATTATAGAAATAAATGTTGGTAAAAATATGGTATGGGAAGGGAGGCAAAAACAGTTGGCAACTCTCATTAAGTGCTGTAAGTACATAATATCCCATGGTATACAATTCCACTCCTGACTGTTTATCCTACCAATATAATCCTTCCACTTCTTACTTTTAAGACTTTTAATTTTTTTAATGATCATGAATAACTTCTGTGACGTTAAAAAAAAATTCAAATTGTTCTGATGGAAATTAAAACTGCCAGAGGTAACACTGCTGTACAATCAACTCTGAAAAATGCCTTTGGACCAGATGTACACTGCCTGGCCTCTTCCCTGACAAAGGTATTCTGAACCAACCAACCAACAGTCTTCAAACACTCGGCTGTCGGCAAATCACTCAGTGACTTTCCTCGCGGTGTCAGGCTTTCCCACCGGGTTGCTCTACCTGCTGCTCAGAAGGCTTCACTGAAGGTGTTGCCTCATCCAGGGTCTCCCAACACCATTGTAACTGCAGCCTGGAGTGTTGTAACAGGACCCGGAAGAGGCCACCACCAAGTCTCTGGAGCTCGTCATCATATTTAAACTCCTGGTTCACTGATTCATTTTACCATTTCAAATTCATTATTTTAATTAAATTTAATCCTTTAAGAGAATTTTTCACCTAAAGGGACCTTGGAAATCTTTTTGCTCAGTCCTAGCATTTTAGGGATGAGGAATCAGCCCAGAGAAAGAGCCTTCATAAATTGTATTAGATTTAACACCCATAATTTAGAGGCTCAGCCTTGTAAGTTAGTTTCTTGGCTCTTATGAAAGCCACCTCCAGCCCTTTTGCTACCACTTGTCATCCTCCTGCCCGTCCACTTCCAGAAGGGGAACCATTTTCTCTTCTCTTCACGAGGACAAAAGTCATCAGCCAGACCTCCCGTCGTTTCTTCAAACCAAGTTCTTCTGACCTTTGGGCCTGTGCACATGCTGTTCCCTCTTTCCTGGATGCAGTTCCCTGCTTTTTGCAAGGCTGGCTCCATCCCACACTCAGGCACCTCCTCAGAGAGGCCTTCCCTGACCTGGTGTAAATTAAATCCTCACCCCATCATTGTCCCTTTCAGCAACCTGTTTCCCTCTAAGAAGGCAGATTCCATGTCCCTCCTGTGTGTCCTTAGTGCCCAGCATGACAGGACACATAGTAGGTGCTCAAAAGGAGTTTGTTAAGTGAATGAATGAGCAAATCTAACAGCTACTTTTAAAAGGTTTCTGGTCCCTACTCTTATGTAATTGTCTCCTTATCTAGTCCATTAAATGTGTATTAGCATGTAATTTTTTGTAAGCAAAAACATGATACAGCTTTATTATTTTAATTTGTGTAGATTACAAGGGAGGTTGAACCTATTTCCATTAGCTTGTGTCATTTGCTCAGCTGTCCGTCAGCATCTGACTCTTTTACTCAGTTATTCCTGGGTCAGTGAGGTGGGAACCTGTGAGTGGTTGTAACCTGAGGCACGTGGCAAAGAAAAGGGATGGATTTCACCTAGGTCTTAAGTTGCACCAGGGAGGGCCTCAGGGGCTCTGTGCTCTCATGGACACCTAAAGCCAGCCCCACCCTTTGACCTCTCTCCACAGAAGATAGCTCATCTGCGCCTGCAGTGCATGCATGCATGCATTCATTCATTCAATGACTATTTCATGGTTGCCTACTCTATTACGAGGAGGATGTAAAGAAGAAGAAAAAGAACTAGACGTGGGCTTTTCCCTCCAAGAGTGTGCGGCCACTTAATCTAATGGGGAAGGTAAGAAGTAATCAGTGATAAATCCCTAAAAGAAATATATAAAGTGATACAGGAATCCAGAGGAGGAGACATGACTTCTAGTTTGGGTGCAGCAGAGAGGGAGTCAGGGAAAATTTAGGAAGGAGGCGAAACTACCATGAATCTTGAAGGTTAAATAGGCTGTGGCCATGCAGACATGGTGAGAATCACAGAGCTTTAGAGATTGTCCCTTATTGCGCATATGAGGACACAGACCCAGGCTGGTAGGAGCAGGTCTGGAAACTTAGCCGTTACCTAAATGCAGCATCTGTCCACACAGTGCCCTCCTCACCCAGCACACAGTGCGGGCCAGTGCCTGGAGGCTTGGAAGTTCTGACTGTGGATGGTGGAATGGGGATCACAGTTTGCTTGGAAAATAGGATTTTGTAACTGATTAGACACCAGGGGTAAAGAAAGAGCTGGGGAAGAGCAGAGGTTTCCAGCCCGATGACTGGGAGGACACCTGGGCCAGTGAACAGGCAAAGCAGGGCTGGGAGAGATCATGGGGTGTTTGCTTTGGGACATGTTGAACTTGGGGGGCATGGGGCATGTTTATGAAAGGTACAGAGTAAAGTTCTGGCAGGCCTTGGAAACCTGGTGCTGGAGTGCAGGAAGGAGACAGGACCAAAGATATAAATTGCAGGTCATCTCTTCAAAGTGGAGAACTGGAGTTGTCGTGGGGGTGGGAGGCAGGCAACAGAATGGAAGGGAAGTAAAAGCCAACCAAAGAGGGATTCCCTGGTTGCACCATGGTTAAGAACATGCCTGCCAATGTAGCGGACATGGGTTCGATCCCTGGTCCGGGAAGATCCCACATGCCACAGAGCAGCTAAGCCCGTGCACCACAACTACTGAGCCTGTACTCTAGAGCCCACGAGCCACAACTACTGAGCCCACGTGCCACAACTACTGAAGCTCGCATGCCTAGAGCCCATGCTCCACAACAAGAGAAGCCACCGCAGTGAGAAGCCTGCGCACCGCAACGAAGAGTAGCCCCCGCTCACCGCACCTAGAGAAGGCCCACATGCAGCAATGAAGATCCAACTCAGCAAAAAATAAATAAATAAATTTGTTTTCTAAAAAAAAGCCAACCAAAGACTGCAGCCACAGCTCCCTTTGGACAGGAAAAGGCAGAGGAGGAGCAGAGGTGCACAGAGATATGCAGGAGTCAGGGGATGCAGCAGCCTGGAGGTGAGGGATGAGAGAGATGCACTGGGGAGCAGTCTACGTCCCAGTAAAAAAGGGTTAACATTCCATAGGCAGGAGGCCTGAGCAGAGAGGCAGCTGGATCTAGCCACTAGACGGTTGCTCCTGACCTTTGCAGGTGCAAGTCAGCCAGAGTAAATGTTATTTAGGAAGTTTGACAGTGCAGAGGAGGAGGGAGATTAAGGGGTGCCAGGGCTGAGGCAAGATGTGGTGTTTCTTTTCTTCTTGAAGGCTAGGGTAGACTTAAACATGTTTCTTGGAAAATGGAGAGGAGCTGGCAGAGAGAGAGGGAGATAAGAGTTGGAGGGGAGAAGGAATGCTTGCTGGCGGGTGATCTTGAAGGAGGCAGGAGGGATTAAGGTCAAGGACATGGCCCATTGACAGTTGGAATGGAAGTCTCTGAGCTGAGGTGGGAGGGCCGGGCTGGGGTGAGCACTGAAGCTCTCGGATGGAGTCAGTCACGCAGGAAGAAGAAAAACAAAGGGCCAAGGCTTGAACATTGGGAGAAACCCAAAGGTCAAGGTCAGATAGGCACCAAGAAGAGGACAGCTGGAAAACACAGTCATGATGTCCAGAGGCCCAGACAAGTCAATCCATGGTACCCAGCCCCTAAGAGGGGGCTAAAGGAAGAGGACCAACAAGGATAACGTTTGCTTTGGAGACAGGTTAGAATGATACAGCTCAAGTCCGTTAAGCCACATAAACACATGCAAGATTTCTCTGCTTGCACTGGACTTCAACTTCCAAATATTTTAATTAAACCAATATGTGAGTATTGAAGATATCGAAAGAAGAAGGGCATTATTAATGTGAGAATCAGGCAACTACCCACTTGATCCTTTTAAGTCATTTCCTCATTTAGGTCTAATCTGAGTAACAAACATTCCTGTAGCTCCACGATAATGTTCCCGGATTTAAAATCACAGCTTGGTTTTTTTACCCCCTCAGGACTTATTTCTTATCTCATGGGTCTTTTTGAAATAAGCAGTTATCAGATCAACCTTTAGCTCACTGGCCTTGGGTTGAATAGGTAATTTTTCCCCTGAATCATAGGCTCGTAAGAATTCAAGCCAAAATTCCAGGCTGGCTTTAAGCAATAAATACTGTAATTAACTTCTATCCAGGCAAGCTAACATTTTGCTTGGAGAAAGCATCGTTTTTGCAAACAAATGCCTCTTAAATTAAAACAATTTCATGCCTTATTTTTCCAGCATGATACTTTACAGGGCTTGGGAATAACCAGTGCTTCATGTGAGAGCATGTTCTTAGACATTTTTAACATCCAGTGTTCTCTGATTATCATCTATCCAGCCAAGGAAGATGCACTATCTTCTAGGGGTCTGTTGTCCCTAACAGAGTTCTTTTCCATCTGAACTGTTGGGCAGGTTCTATGGAAGAACCCTACCGAGCCTGGTTAGATGTGACTTCCATCCTGCCCAAAAGACAGGGCAGAAGTCGAGCCCAGGGCTGTAGCAGGTTGGTATGGACATCTGTGACTGAGTGTTACCAAGGGGAGGGGGGAGGGGGCCGTGGGAGGAGTATCTTATCATGGTGATAATAAAAAGCATCGACTGCTAGACAGTCATTACCATTTTTAAATCCTCTACAATGTACCTCCTTATTCCCTGTACTCAGGACAGACCTCGCCCCGCTGCCCAGACAATGAATATCACACTGTCTTTAGTTCAGTCAATGAACTAGGTGAAATTAAGACCCAAAGTAGTGTCAGCAATGGGAGTCTGAAATGAGCAAGTCCCGAGAATATTCCAAATGTGCAGATAGAAAACCAAAGCCCAGGGTCAGAGCTGAGCTGGAAACTAAAAGGGTATATAATTCAGGTGTCAGTTGTTAGAAGGGATTTTTTTTAAGTCCTAGGGCAGACACAAGCCAGGAGCCAAAAGGAGAATAAAGCACCCCATGTATACGCAGGAAGGGATCCATCGTGAGATGAATTACGAATTTTTGCCAAACAGGTTGCCACTGTCTGACCTGGTTTTTGTGATTGGGTTCAGCCATGCACATGGCGGCCTTTCTCCAAGGAGCTTTTAAAGTAACCACATAATTTCTGTCAGCATTCAGAGTGAGGGGCGTGTAATGTGGCCTGAAACCTGGCCTTATTTTCTCAACACTGTGGCAGAGACTCCTGTCCTGTGGTTATGGTGCCGCACACACACAGTGCAGAGAGCTTGGGTGGCCCTGGAACACGGCCACGTAGAGCAGCGGCAACAACCAGAGGTCTATATTCCCTGAGGTCCTGTCCCTGGCCTGCCATGGACTTTCAGTTACGTGGGAGGTGGTGTGACATAGTGTAGGAATTTAAATATGGAAGCAAGAGCCTTACATTCCACCCCCAGCTCTGCTACTTGCTAACCTGGTGGTTTGGGGCACAATTCTGCTTTATTTTAAAACGAGCTTCCTCACCTGAATAATGTGATTGGAATAAGAACAGCTGAGGAGGAGGAGTAATTGAAATAAGGTGTGTGAATTTCCTCTGCAAACTGTAAAAGGCTAAGGGATGTAAGAGCGAATTGTCTCCAGGCTCTGCTGATTTGGTTTTCCGGTTGTCATTAGGCCTTGGCCAGTAATTTTTAATTCGTATCCAAATTCAAGGGGGGAAAGGAATTGATGGAAATCATCAATTCCATCCCAGCACAGTGCACTCACTCCAGAGGAGGTACCTCACTTTCAGAGAAATACAGACCAGCCCGATCACATTGCTGCTGGAGGAGACATCCAGGGAGCACTGGGATTTTCATTGGAAGGGGAAAACTCTGCGAGGAAGGTGAAGGCTGTCTCTGGATTTTAAACATAAAGGTTCTTATGTGGAAGACAGATTTGAATTTTTACACATGTCTTCAACAGGACTAGGTAACACTTCTAAGGTACAGATTTCAGCTCATGTAAGGCTACGGTTCCCAAACTTTGCTGCAAATTAGAATCACCTAGGAAACTGTGAAATCACCCATGGCCCCGGCTGTACCCCAAACCCATTATATCAGAATCTCTAGGGGTGGGGCCCAGCCATCAGTATTTTTTAAACCTCTCCAGGTGATTTCAATGGGGAGCCAAGTTAGAGAAGCACTGATCTACAGAAAGACTGATGGCATCAGAACTAAGCAAAAAAGTGAACTGCTAGAGACATGGAGATTCCCTGCCATTGAAGCTGCTCAGACCCAGTCTGGGTGTCACGTAGTTGTGATGAATGCGAGCCTTCCGTGGACGGTTAGACTGAAGTTCACCGACCTCAAGTTCCCACCCATCCTGAGAGGCTGAGTCAATGCTCTGAGGTGGAGGTTTTCAAATTTCTTTAATAGTTCCAAGGAACTATTTGTTCAAATAAAATATTTAAAACAAAAGAAGAAGGAGGTGGCTTCCTCTCCACCTCACCCCTACACACACCAAGTCCATTCTACCCCCTTCTCCATGATGACCCGTGAGGACACTGTGGAAATCTAGAAAGTTAATGAAAAGCTCTAGGACTCCAGGGAACACAGTTTTTAAAACCACTAATTGAAGGGAAGGGAAATAGGATTTCCACAGAAATGAATTTTGTATTCAGCCATCTGTAGTTGGAATCCTGATTGTTTGGATGAATAGAAGTAGCAAATCCCAAATGGAGAAGAGCCAACATAAATGGCCATGGACTGAAACTCTTTGTTAGTTGGGAACATGAACAGCATCAAGCCAGTCTGTGGTTCATCCAGTGTCTTAAAAATTAGACCCAGGTTTACTTCTGCTTATTATCTTGGTGCCACATGTAGGATATAAGAGCCACTTCCTCCAAGTCACCATGGTGTTTCCAAAGGGAAGAATGCTTACATATTATTTACTGACACTTCCCTGGCTTTGCAGTCATATATTGAGTGTTCTTCCTGAATGAGCTCTGTCGTTATGTCCTGCAATGTACAAAGCATGTCTTGAACCCAGGTGTTGTCATTTCCAACATTTTTTTGCAATTTCATGGCACCTTCTGTGCCACACAGACTCTAGCTTCTGTACCAAAGCCATAACTTACATATATGGCAGCCTAGTAACAGAGAAAGGAATAGGAAGTGAGAACAAATAAGCCGATTCCTAGTTCTGCTATTAGCCAGCTGTGTGAATGCAGACAAGTCACCTAACTTACCAGTTTCCTCTCCTCAAAAATGGAAATCATAATACCTGCTACCTATTTCATAGGATTATCGTGAGGTTAAAAAAAGCCAAGGTCATCCTCTTAAGTTATATGAGCTATGCGTGATTATTGAAAGCAAAAATAACACTGGGAGGATTTCAATGTATGTAGATGTAATACATATGGCAAATATATCAATAATATAAATAGGGGAGTGTAAAAGGACCTATATGTTTTTAAGACTTTATGTTTTATCTGAAGTGGTAAATATTAACATTAAACTATGAAAAATGAGGTTTGTGTATTATAATCCTTAGGTAACAACTAAAAACAGTACAAGAGCTATGAACAAAAAGCCAATAGATAAATTATATGGAATACTAAAAATTATTCAAATCCAAAAGAAGGAAGGGAAAGAGAGAACAGAGGAACAAAAGACAGAGAAGACAAACAGAACAGAATAATTATGCTAAATGTAGATATTGTCCAGTTGGGTTTTTTTTTTAAAGACCCAAGGATATGCTCTCTGTGAGAAACCTACTCTAAATTTAATGATAAAAATAGATTAAAACTAATAGGATAAAAAAAGATATGTCATGGAAATACTAAACAAAAGAAAGCTATGTTATAATTACACAAAGTAAACTTCAGAACAAGGAAAAGTTACTAGGGACAAAGAGAGAACTTACATAATAATAAAGAGGAAATTAACAAGAAAACATAGCAGTCATAAATGTGTATATATCTAAACAGCAAAGTCCCAAAATACATAAAGCTAAAACCGATAGCACTGAAAGACAAAGCCACAGTTATACTTGGAGACTTTAGTGTGACTGTCAAGATAATTAATAGAACAAGAAGACAACTTGATCTAATCAACGTTTATACAACAGTCCACCCAGCAGCAGCAGAAATACACACTCTTTCCAAGTGCACATGGAACAGTCAGCAAGATAAACTGTATTCTGAGCCATAAGGTAGACCTTAACAAATTTAATATAGTGATAATCATATAAAATAAGCTTTTTTTCCGACCATGATGGGAATTTAACTAGAAATCAGTAATCAAAAGAGATCTGGAAATTTCCCAAATATTTGAAGTTTAACAAAACATGGAAATAAAATGACAAAAATTTCACGTGAACTTAGAAACTATTTTGAACTGAATGAAAGTGAAAATACATGTTGAAACTTGTGGGATGTAGCTAAAGCAGTACTTAGAGGAAATTTATAGTGTTAAATGCTTATATTGGAAAAGAAGAAAGATTCCAAATCAGTAATTTAATCTTAAACCTTGAGAAAGTAGGCAAAGAAGAGCAAATGAAACCCAAAGCAAGCAGAAGGGAGAAAATAGTCAAGATAAGAGCAGAAATCAGTGAAATTGAAAATAGGAAAACAATTGAGGAAATCAATGTGCTTATATACAACCTGTATATTTCTTCGGTAAGGTCTCTGTTCAAATCCTTCCCCCAATTTCTAAGTGGATTTTTGTTTTCTTACTGTTGAATTTCAAGAGTTCTTTATATATCTTAGATATAGAATAAATACAGAGTCTTTCACAGAGCAAGCCTTTTTTTTTTTTTTTTTTGCGGTACACGGGCCTCTCACTGCTGTGGCCTCTCCCGTTGCGGAGCACAGGCTCCGGACACGCAGGCTCAGCAGCCATGGCTCACGGGCCCAGCTGCTCCGTGGCATGTGGGATCTTCCCGGACCAGGGCACGAACCCATGTCCCCTGCATCAGCAGGCGGACTCTCAACCACTGTGCCACCAGGGAAGCCCCAAAACACCCATTTCTGGGCCCCACTCCCAGGGATTCAAGTTCAGGAGGTCTGATACGGGGCCTGAGAGTTTGCGTTTCTAACAAGTTCTCCGATGCTGCTGCTGTTGACTCAGGATTCACACTTTGAGAACCATGGCTCTAGCTCTGTGCTGCCCTAACTGGACCCCATCATCACTTGGTGCTCAATACCCCAAGTGCAGGAACAGTGCCCAAATGGGGTTGATTCCATTCTGAGCTCCACCTTGCATTCCTTAACCCAATTTGGAAAGGGAATTAAATCAGAGAAGTAAAAAAAGATAAATCTGCTATATTTTTGAAATCTGAATTGAGTGAATACTTCCAGGGAAAAGAACAGGTCTATCTCCCCTAAGAGAAGGGTTGAAAAGCAAAAAAGATAAGGAAGCAATTAGAGAGGTATAATGAAGAATGGCTGAATGTTGATAATTCCTGAAGCTTGATGACAGCTACATGAGAATTTATTATCCTGCTTTGTTTACTCCTAATATTATATGTTTGACATTTTCCATTTTTTAAAAAGTTCTTTTTAAGTAAACTGAGATTATAAAATAGAGGAGCCTAGCAGAAGATGGATGTGTGTTAGAGGAAATTTAAATGATATTTTCAAATTCTCAAGATGATTTAGAGATAAATCCACTTCACCAGTGCTTCTTAGACTTTCCTTTAAGCCCCTAGTACTGAGGAACGTTAATACTTACCTGACACTAACAAGGTAGCCCAAGGTTGTTCTACTGCAAGTCCAAATTTCTTTGAAATTTTGTGTTTTATCTCCCAAATGTGGTTTTGCATCCTAGTTAGTATCCATTTGGTTTCATCTAAAAATGTTTTAAATTATCATCATGGGAAAATGTTTCTTACCTGTTCACCTAATGGATGGACAAGCTGCCATCATTAGCTGTATAACCCTTATAACTCCAAAGACTTAGGTGGTTCGGTCTCAGGGGAGTATCAAGTGCAAGAACCATAGCTCAACAAAGTAATTCAATAGGAATTTCTTTCCTTGTGTTTGCTTTCAGAGGACATTGAAATTGATATGCATTTATCGCTCAGTGTTCTCATACTCAGACAACAAAAGAGTTTGGGTTCATTTGTGTCTCTGCAATAAAACTCTTATGTTACATTACATCTAAGTACATCCTATGCTTTTTAGATTAACTTCTGCCATTACCAATTCACTAGTAAGGATTGAATTAGTACCATCATCTTGGAACCCTCAGCAAAAAAGTAGTGTGTATGTGTTAATCCCAAACTCCTAATTTACCTCTCCCCCCCCCACCGGAAGAATCTGAAAAAGAATGTGTCTGTATGTGTATACATATATATATTATATACACATAACTGTATCACTTTGCTGTACACTTGAAACTAACACAACATTGTTGTTTTAGTTTTTTTGGTTTGGCCCCACCGCACGGCACGCAGAACTTCCCCAACCAGGGACCTAGCTGGCGCCCCCTGCAGTGGAAGCACAGAGTCTTAACCACTGGACCGCCATGGAAGTCCAACAACATTGTAAATTAACTATATTTCAGCAAAAAGGCTTTTAAAAAAGAAGAGAATAAAAGAGGTGAAAACGCTATTAGACTGGTTGTTTGGAATTTCCCACAAGATCTTGCATCTTTTCATTGGATTCAAGTTTATGCTTGAATCTTAAAAACAGGCTTGTTGGAAAAAGAGTAACATATATATTATACACACACATATGTATCACATTAGTGTAGGTGCTGGTTAGGACAGGCAGGGGGTGATGTCAGTGAGAATCCAGTGTGAAGGGGAAAATAAAATAAGACAAGAGAGGTAGGCCTTGTACAGCAAAAATGTCCTGAGCTGACGAGACTGATTAATTCAACTTTCTGCTCCTGAGGTTAAAAAAAATCTTGGGAGCTTAGATGCAGCATTTAGAATAGTAAAACAATCAAGATAGCCATTGACTGAGCCTCAAAAAAAAACAGGGCATGGACACTAAGATTAGGGTTAAGAGGTTAGAAGCAAGAGAGAGCAGCTCTTGAATAGGACCCTCAGGATGAGAAGGGGATGCTAGCTTTATTCGACGACGTCTACTGAGTGTCCTTTTGTGACATACTAAATAAGACAGGGCTCCTGCCCTATGAAAAGTCACAGTAGGATTTTTTTAAATCTCAGGTACAAATTACCGACATTTTCCATACTCGATTGAAGAAGACAAGGGGGCTGTGCAAGATGGTTGAAGGCAGGGTCAAATCACACAAGACATTGATTGTGAATCAGGGGAGGAGGGTAGGCATGGGGGTATTTTACAAAGATCAATCTAGGGTAGCATGCAGGGAGAGCCATTATCAGACTTCTGCCGTGGTCCAGGGGTGAGGCAAACCGAACTTGAATGTGGGGAGGGGACTAGGCAGGAGGAGAAAGGAGAGAGAAAAACAGGGAAAAACCAAAGATGATTGCCAAAACTTGAATCTGAGTAGTGGGAGAATAATTCTTTTTTAAAAGGAGGAGGAGTTAGGAAGCAAGTTCATTTAGGGTGAGAAAGATATCGGGTTTATCTCTAGATGAACTGAGCTATAATGAGACCTGTTAGAGTAACTAGGCTCCTGGAATTCCTTCTAAAGGGCAGGGAGTTCCCCCTGCTCCTGGGGAGTAGACAGTTCAGCCTAGAGAAGAGAGGTGGCCCCGGATGGCTGCAGTGGCAGAGCTGGGGCTGCCCATGAGGCATGGTGGGTGCTCAGAAACTGTGGTGATCATGAACTTTGGGGCCTTTCCTATTCAGCATCCAGTGTTCTCTCCTAAAACCAGATCTCAGCTGTCCCTCTCCTGATCAAAAACCTTTCATGGCTCCCCAGTGCCCACCATCCAGCCCTCACAGTCTGCCCACAGCATTCACTTCCCACCTCACCTCCAGGGGCTCTTACGCCACACCCCGCCCTGCTCTACTCCAGCCCCCACCACCCCATGATGCCCCTTCTCTAACCGCACCAGACTGTCCCCCACCCCTCCAAGGTCAGGCCTCTTCTGGCCTCTGCCTTTGTCCATGGCCTTCTCTGTTCTCCCCTGAATTCCTCCCCCTACCCCACCATCCTCTGCCTGGTGAACTGCTTCTCACCCTGCAAATTCCTGCTCAGACACCACCAACACCCCCTGCTGTGATCCTCTGCACCCCATGGAAATTTTACCAGTCTCTCTATTCACGTCATATTAGTATGAGTCTAAGCTCCCAAAGTTGTGGGCTGTGTCTTACCTTTACAGTCCCCCAGTACCTCTTTGCTTAGCTTATTATCTTACTTAAACCATAGATGGGATCTATTTCATACAACATTATTCGGGGCTTAAAAATACACAAACTTGGGCTTCCCTGGTGGTGCAGTGGTTGAGTGTCCGCTTGCCGATGCAGGGGGCGCGGGTTTGTGCCCCGGTCTGGGAGGATCCCACATGCCACGGAGCGGCTGGGGCCGTGAGCCATGGCCGCTGGGCCTGTGCGTCCAGAGCCTGTGCTCCGCAAGGGGAGAGGCCGCGGCAGTGGGAGGCCCGTGTACCGAAAAAAAAAAAAATACACAAACTTTCTTTATAGTTAGTAAGCATTCAAAGGAAATTTGGAGTCAAAATAAATCAAATGTTAATATTGTAAAGAATGAGAATGAGCTGTCCTTAGCCATAATTTAGCAAGTAAATAACAGAGTTGGCAGTTCCCTTTATTCAAACCCCTCACAGCCTGTAATCACACAGTGCCAAAGAGAAAGCCAGCCTTCTTTCTCTGATACTCTGATTTTCAGTCCAAATGTGTTACATCATGTTGTAGAAAATCACACAGGTTCAATTCTTTCCAAACTCAAAATGCCAAAGTAATCTGAACTGAAAAAAATCAGTGTGATATGTGTGTATATTTGTTTAACAGAAACCATAATCTGGACATTTTATCAGACTGGACCTGGATCTACCCAAAGAGAGATGTTGTGCTTTTTTTGGTCATTTTTTTTTCAACAGAATCTTTAGGCATCACTGCATGCATTTACCATTTTGACCAGGAGGAATGGAGGACATTTTTGAGATTGAAATTCTTAAACAGGAGCATCTAGATAAAAGCAGGACTTTAAGGAGATTTCAGGAGCCTCTTATCTGAACTCCAAAGTTAAAATAAGATAGATCGGAACAATACAAGGACTTCCCTGGTGGTCCAGTGGTTAAGAATCCGCCTTCCAATGCAGGGGATGCGGGTTTGATCTCTGGTCGGGGAACTAAGATCCCACATGCCGCAGGGCAGCTAAGCTCACACACCACAACTACAGAGCCGGTGTGCCACAACTACAGATCCCACATGCTCTGGAGCCCACACGCCACAACTACAGAGGAGCCCGTGTGCCCCAACGAAAAGCCCGCATGCCACAATGAAAGTTCCCACATGCCGCAACGAAAAGACCCGACGCAGCCAAAAAAAAAACAAAAAAGGAACAATACACCTCATAATTTACTTCTATTCAATAAGCATTTATTAAGTGCCAAGAGAAAGCTAAGTAGTGGGGCAAACATGTACATGTCACAGTATCTGCCTTTAAAGCACTCACCTTCTATCAAGCGAGGCAGGTATATACACATATAGTTCAGGGAAATAAACTTAATAATAGAAACCAGCCATAACATATATTTATGTATAGATGCTACTTCTTTCAAAGTTGCATCGACGTTGCACTCTAAGCCTTCTTCATACTCAGATCCTAAAACTTTTTTTGCACCACTTTTGGTCTTTCGCAGCTCTGTAGAGCATCACAGTGACAGAATGTTTTGTGTGATCTGTGCACATGGTCTCCCTACAGCATGTTTTTCTAATTAATTTTTATTGGAGTATCGTTGATTTACAATGTTGTGTTAGTTTCAGGTGTACAGCAAAGTGAATCAGTTATACATATACATATATCCACTCTTTTTTAGATTCTTTTCCCATATAGGTCATTACAGAGTATCAAGTAGAGTTCCCTGTGCTATACAGTAGGTCCTTATTAGTTATCTGTTTTATATATAGTGGTGTGTACATGTCAATCCCAATCTCCCACTTTATCCCTTTCCCCCCAGTAACCATAGGTTCGTTTTTTACTGATACATCTGTGACTCTATTTCTGTTTTCTAAATAAGTTCATTTGTACCATTTTTTGAGATTCCACATATAAGTGATATCATATGGTATGTGTCTTCCTCTGTCTGATTTACTTCACTCAGTATGACAATCTCTTACCTATCAGTAGATGTTCAGAGCACATTAGAGAATACCGGGGCTTTGTCTGAACTTCTTGTTTGATTATACACGCTGTTTCCCCTTCATCACATTATGTATTTCTAGAAGTTATCCACTGAAAGTTAGCTCAAAGCTTTAGAAAAATAGATGGGGAGCAACACACTTGTGGTTCAGGATGCAGGAAACAGTGGCACCTACTTCTGCTTTGGAAATTCTGTTACCTAATCCAGTCCTGGCTATACATTAGTATCACCTGGGAGCTTTTAAATCACTTGCTGTGCAAGCTGTACCTCAACCAATTAAATCCAAATCAATGGGGAGATGTGACCCAGGTGTGAGTATCTAGGGGAGAAGGAGTCATCTTGGTTTTTTTTTTTTTTTTTTTTTTTTTTTTT
>NW_020837970.1:18116008-18121081 GCF_003676395.1 Aethalodelphis obliquidens
GGGTTTTTTTTTTTTTTTTTTTTTTGCGGTATGCAGGCCTCTCACTGTTGTGGCCTCTCCAGCTGTGGAGCACAGGCTCCGGACACGCAGGCTCAGCGGCCATGGCTCACGGGCCCAGCCGCTCTGCGGCATGTGGGATCTTCCTGGACCGGGGCACGAACCCGTGTCCCCTGCATCAGCAGGTGGACTCTCAACCACTACGCCACCTGGGAAGCCCGTCATCTTGTTTTTTTTTTTTTAAAAAAGTTTTTATGTGGAAATAATTTGAATTCAAATTATTGAATAAATGTTGAAAAAGTTAAAATAGTACAGAGAACCCCTGTATTTACTTATTCAGAGTCACCTATATTTTTTCCTTCTGAACCATTTGAGGGTAAGTTACATGTACCACAGCTCTTTATCTACAAATACCCCAGTTTCAGTGAGTATTTGCTAAGAATGGGAATACTCTCTTATGTAACCACAGGATAGCCTGCAACTTCACACATTTATATTGACACAACATTTACAAGAACTAGAACAAAAAATTTCACAACTTGTATGGAAACACAAAAGACCCTGAATAGCCAAAGCAATCTTGAGAACTAAAAACGGAGCTGGAGGAATCAGGCTCCCTGACTTCAAACTATACTACAAAGCTACAGTAATCAAGACAGTATGGTACTGGCACAAAAACAGAAAGATAGATCAATGGAACAGGATAGAAAGCCCAGAGATAAACCCACGCACATATGGTCACCTTATCTTTGATAAAGGAGGCAGGAATGTACAGTGGAGAAAGGACAGCCTCTTCAATAAGTGGTGCTGGGAAAACTGGACAGCTACATGTAAAAGTATGAGATTAGATCACTCCCTAACACCATACACAAAAATAAGCTCAAAATGGATTAAATACCTAAATGTAAGGCCAGAAACTATCAAACTCTTAGAGGAAAACATAGGCAGAACACTCTATGACATCAATCACAGCAAGATCCTTTTGACCCACCTCCTAGAGAAATGGAAATAAAAACAAAAATAAACAAATGGGACCTAATGAAACTTCAAAGCTTTTGCACAGCAAAGGAAACCATAAACAAGACCAAAAGACAGCACTCAGAATGGGAGAAAATATTTGCAAATGAAGCAACTGACAAAGGATTAATCTCCAAAATTTATAAGCAGCTCATGCAGCTCAATAACAAAAAAACAAACAACCCAATCCAAAAATGGGCAGAAGACCTAAATAGACATTTCTCCAAAGAAGATATACAGACTGCCAACAAACACATGAAAGAATGCTCAACATCATTAATCATTAGAGAAAAGTAAATCAAAACTACAATGAGATATCATCTCACACCAGTCAGAATGGCCATCATCAAAAAATATAGAAACAATAAATGCTGGAGAGGGTGTGGAGAAAAGGGAACACTCTTGCATTGATGATGGGAGTGTGAATTGGTACAGCCACTATGGAGAACAGTATGGAGGTTCCTTAAAACACTACAAATAGAACTACCATATGACCCAGCAATCCCACTACTGGGCACATACCCTGAGAAAACCATAATTCAAAAAGAGTCATGGAGAAGAATAAGACGCGGAGATCACCTTCCTCTCCACAGATACACCAGAAATACATCTACGCGTGGAACAACTCCTACAGAACACCTACTGAACGCTGGCAGAAGACCTCAGACCTCCCAAAAGGCAAGGAACCCCCCACGTACCTGGTTAGGGCAAAAGAAAAAACTAAACAGAGACAAAAGGATAGGGACGGGTCCTGCACCAGCGGGAGAGAGCTGTGAAGGAGGAAAAGTGTCCACACACTAGGAAGCCCCTTCGCGGGTGGAGACTTCGGGAGGCGGAGTGGGGGAGCTTGGGAGCCGCGGAGGAGAGCACAGCAACAGGGGTGCGGAGGGCAAAGCGGACAGATTCCAGCGCAGAGGATCGGGCCGACCGGCACTCACCAGCCGAGAGGCTTGTCTGCTCGCCTGCCGGGGCGGGCGGGACTGGGAGCTGAGGCTCCGGCTTTTGTCGGAGCGCCAGGAGAGGACTGAGGTTGGCGGCGTGAACACAGCCTGCAGGGCGTTGGTGCGCTGCGGCTGGCCAGGAGAGAGTCCGGGGAGGGGTCTGGACCTGCCGAAGAGGCAAGAGACTTTTACGTCCCTCTTTGTTTCCTGGTGCACGGGGAGAGGGGATTAAGAATGCTGCTTGAGAGAGCTCCAGGGACGGGCGCGAGCCGCGGCTAAGAGTGCGGAGCCCAGAGACGGACATGGGACGCTAAGGCCGCTGCTGCCGCCGCCAGGAGGCCTGTGTGCGAACACAGGTCACTAGCCACACGCCCTTCTGGGGAGCCTGTGCAGCCCGCCACTGCCAGGGTCCCGGGATCCAGGGACGGCTCCCCGGGTGAGCGCACTGCGCGCCTCAGGCTGCCGCTGCAGGCCCGCCCCGCACTCCGTGACCCTCCCTACCCCCCGGCCTGGGTGAGCCAGAGCCTCCGAATCAGCGGCTCCTTTAACCTCGTCCTGTCTGAGCAAAGAACAGACGCCCTCCGGCGACCTACACGCACAGGCGGGGCCAAATCCAAAGCTGAGCCCCTGGGAACTGTCAGAACAAAGAAGAGAAAGGGAAATCTCTCCCAGCAGCCTCAGAAGCAGCGGATTAAAGCTCCACAATCAACTTGATATACCCTGCATCTGTGGAATACCTGAATAGACAACGAATCATCCCAAATTAAGGAGCCCTGTGGATGAAAGGCTCTTGGTGCTGCAGCCAGGACTCAGTGCTGTGCCTCTGAGGTGGGAGAGCCAACTTCAGGACACTGGTCCACAAGAGGCCTCCCAGCTGCACATAATATCAAACAGCAAAAATCCCCGAGAGATCTCCATCTCAACGCCAGCACCCAGCTTCACTCAACGACCAACAAGCTACAGTGCTGGACATCCTATGCCAAACAACTAGCAAGACAGGAACACAACCCCACCCATTAGCAGAGAGGCTGCCCAAAATCATAGTAAGTCTACAGACACCCCAAAACACACCACCAGACGTGGACCTGCCCACCAGAAAGACAAGATCCAGCCTCATACACCAGAACACAGGCACTAGTACCCTCCACCAGGAAGCCTACACAACCCACTGAACCAACCTTAGCCACTGGGGACAGACACAAAAAACAACAGGAACTACGAACCTTTAGCCTGCAAAAAAGGAGACCCCAAACACAGTAAGATAAGCAAAATGAAAAGACAGAAAAACACACAGCAGATGAAGGAGCAAGATAAAAACCCACCAGACCTAACAAATGAAGAGGAAATAGGCAGTCTACCTGAAAAAGAATTCAGAATAATGATAGTAAGGTTGATCCGAAATCTTGGAGATAGAATGGACAATAGAATGGACAAATTGCAAGAATCAGTTAACAAGGACCTAGAAGAACTAAAGATGAAGCAAGCAACGATGAACAACACAATAAATGAAATTAAAAGTACTCTAGATGGGATCAATAGCAGAATAACTGAGGCAGAAGAACGGATAAGTGACCTGGAAGATAAAATAGTGGAAATAACTACTGCAGAGCAGAATAAAGAAAAAAGAATGAAAAGAACTGAGGACAGTCTCAGAGACCTCTGGGACAACATTAAACGCACCAACATTCGAATTATAGGGGTTCCAGAAGAAGAAGAGAAAAAGAAAGGGACTGAGAAAATATTTGAAGAGATTATAGTTGAAAACTTCCCTAATATGGGAAAAGAAATCATTAATCAAGTCCAGGAAGCACAGAGAGTCCCATACAGGATAAATCCAAGGAGAAATACGCCAAGACACATATTAATCAAATTGTCAAAAATTAAATACAAAGAAAACATATTAAAAGCAGCAAGGGAAAAACAACAAATAACACACAAGGGAATCCCCATAAGGTTAACAGCTGATCTTTCAGCAGAAACTCTGCAAGCCAGAAGGGAGTGGCAGGACATATTGAAAGTGTTGAAGGAGAAAAACCTGCAACCAAGATTACTCTACCCAGCAAGGATCTCATTCAGATTTGATGGAGAAATTAAAACCTTCACAGACAAGCAAAAGCTGAGAGAGTTCAGCACCACCAAACCAGCTCTACAACAACTGCTAAAGGAACTTCTCTAGGCAAGAAACACAAAAGAAGGAAAGGACCTACAATAACGAACCCAAAACAATTAAGAAAATGGGAATAGGAACACACATATCGATAATTACCTTAAATGTAAATGGACTAAATGCTCCCACCAAAAGACACAGATTGGCTGAATGGATACAAAAACAAGACCCATATATTTGCTGTCTACAAGAGACCCACTTCAGACCTAGAGACACATACAGACTGAAAGTAAGGGGATGGAAAAAGGTATTTCATGCAAATGGAAACCAAAAGAAAGCTGGAGTAGCAATTCTCATATCAGACAAAATAGACTTTAAAACAAAGACTATTAGAAGAGACAAAGAAGGACACTACATAATGATCAAGGGATCGATCCAAGAGGAAGATATAACAATTGTAAATATTTATGCACCCAACATAGGTGCACCTCAATACATAAGGCAAATACTGACAACCATAAAAGGGGAAATCGACAGTAACACATTCATAGTAGGGGACTTTAACACCCCACTTTCACCAATGGACAGATCATCCAAAATGAAAATAAATAAGGAAACACAAGCTTTAAATGATACATTAAATGAGATGGAGTTAATTGATATTTATAGGACATTCCATCCAAAAACAACAGAATACACATTTTTCTCAAGTGCTCATGGAACATTCTCCAGGATAGATCATATCTTGGGTCACAAATCAAGCCTTGGTAAATTTAAGAAAATTGAAATTGTATCAAGTATCTTTTCTGACCACAACGCCATGAGACTAGATATCAATTACAGGAAAAGATCTGTAAAAAATACAAACACATGGAGGCTAAACAATACACTACTTAATAATGAAGTGATCACTGAAGAAATCAAAGAGGAAATCAAAAAATACCTAGAAACAAATGACAATGGAGACACAACGACCCAAAACCTGTGGGATGCAGCAAAAGCAGTTCTAAG
>NW_020837970.1:18126081-18169352 GCF_003676395.1 Aethalodelphis obliquidens
TGAAGTAAGTCAGAAAGAGAAAGACAAATACCGTATGCTAACACATACATATGGAATTTAAGAAAAAAAAAGTCATGAATAAGGGGTAAGACAGGAATAAAGACACAGACCTACTGGAGAAGGGACTTGAGGATATGGGGAGGGGGAAGGGTGAGCCGTGACAAAGCGAGAGAGTGGCATGGACATATATACACTACCAAACGTAAGGTAGATAGCTAGTGGGAAGCAGCCGCATAGCACAGGGAGATCAGCTCGGTGCTTTGTGACCGCCTGGAGGGGTGGGATAGGGAGGGTGGGACGGAGGGAGACGCAAGAGGGAAGAGATATGGGAACATATGTATATGTATAACTGATTCACTTTGTTATAAAGCAGAAACCAACACACCACTGTAAAGCAGTTATACCCCAATAAAGATAAAATTTACCAGTATTTAATTTACCGTCCATACTCCAGTTTTGTCAATTGATCTAATAATGTCCTTTGTAGCACTTTTCTTCCTCCAGTTCAGGAGCAAATCTAGGCTAGGTACTGCATTCATTTGACATTTCTCCCTCTCCTCATTTAATCTCTAATGTTTCCACAGACTTTGTCTTTTATCGTATTGACATTTTTTAAGAATACAGTCCCCCACCCTTAAAAAAATTTAAGTGTTCCTCGCTGTCTGATGTTTCTCGTGACTAGAGTAAAGTTATACACTCTCAGCTGAACCCTGGGTTAGAGGTGGTGCGCCCTTTGCAAGGTACCACGTCAGGAGATACACAGTGTTTACCTTTTCTCACTGGTGCTGTTAATTTTGATCACCTGGTAAAGTGTTGCCCAGTTTCTTCACTGGATAATTACCCTTTCTTTTTCTCCCTTGCAACTAATAAGCAGTCTGAGGGGCTGACAAGACCACTGGAATATATTGCTCCACATCAAAATTCCCCCCCAAGGTTTAGTGTGTGTTGATGATTTCTGGCTGATCCAATCTTTACCATGACGATTGCAAAATGATTTTCCAACTCCAGCACTCTCTATATTTACCAGTCGGCCCTTGAAATTTTTCATAAGCAAGAGCCCTCCCTTCTCCCCCATGTATTTATTTATCTACTTATTATTGGTATGAGCTCATGAATTTCCTTTTCTTTCAGTAATTTGTAATTTGTTACCATACTTATTTGGGTGCTCAAACTGTCTCAGATGTGGCCAATAGGAGCTTCTTCAAGGTGACTCCTATGTCCTTGTGACATGTCCCCATCATCTTTGTGAACACTTCCTTACTTCCAGGCTTATCTTATACCTACCGTGCCCCATCCCTGGAACTAGTCATTTCTCCAAATAAGGGTGCCTTTTCATGGGGAATGGTATTAGAGACCAAGATTAAGGTGCAGGGTATGCTTATTGCTAGTGGGGTGTCTCTGCTTCTTAACCCTCTTAGCAGACAGAGCTAGGAAATATATGCATGTATGTAGCAAACACATAACAAAAATACATATACTCACATACGTATACATATATACGGTGTACATATAAACATGCACATATACCTACATATCCATGATTTCAAAATTATGAATTCACACTGATATCTTAAATTTAAATCCATGCCCCACAGTGTTCTGTGTTGCCTTCCCCCATTCCATATTTGTACGCCTCCTTTTCCACGGTGAGATCCCCGGATCCCAACAAGAAGTCCAGCCACTTTGGAAAAATGTTTGGCAGTGCCTACTGCAACTAAGCATACCTATGCCTTTAACACAGCAATTCTACTTCTGGTATATTCCCAACAGAAGTGAGAACTTATGTCCACCAAAAACATACAAGAATGTTTTATAGCAGCTTTACCCAAAGGAGCCAAGAACTGGAAACACCCAAAAGTCAATCAACAATAGAAAAGTAAATCATGGCATATTTATATGATACTAAATTGCTATGAAAAAGAATGAACTACTGATAAATGCAACAAAGTGGATGAGTCTCACGGGCATCAAGTTAAGTAAAAGACGTCCAATGCAAAAGAATATGTATGTTATTATTCCATTTATATGAAATTCATAAACAGGGAAACTGTGGCTCTAGACGGCAGAGTAGTGGCAACATGCGAGACTTACGAGGATGGGGTAAAGACTCTGTGGGGACCGGAAGGAGCCTTGTGGGGGGCTGGAATGTTCTGTATTTTATCCAGGTAGTAGTAACACAGGCGTAATACAAATATTAAAAAATTCAAGCTATAAACTTATCATTTAAATACTTTACTATATGTGAGTTATATCCTATTTTTTTAATTTAATACAGCTATAACTTGGGCTGCCAATGCAATTAACTCAACTGGAATGACTGAATCGGACCAAATTCACATGTGTTCAGGAAATGACAACTCTATCAGAACTTAATCATCTGCCTGACAACTACTGCTTTTCTGTTGTAATACACATCCAGTGTCAGTAATGGGAAAATGGGGAAAAAATTGTGCATCAAAGGATTTAACAGTACATTACGTGGGCTTACTCAGTGTCTTGATATAATTTTTTGTTGAGTTGAATTGGACTGTCTTCTACACACACACCCCAAGGGTTAATCACAATCCAAACCCTTAATGGTTTATGCTTTGTGTGTAAAGTCACGCGATGATAGGTGTCCTCTGGGATTGCTTACTGGTAACTTGAAATCCATGGAAAAGTCAGCTCTGGGAATCCTAAATGCTCGAAGACAGGGTGGGAGAGTGCTATGGAGAGAGCTTCAGGGATAGGGTGGAAGGAACATAGGTGTCAACCCCCAGACTGGACCTTTTGCTCCCCTCCTCTCAGTGTGGGCCCTTTTGCCCAGGCAAAGCCAGTATATGAGAAGTGAAACCATTTCTCCCTCGACTGAGAATCCTTCTCTTTTGATCAGGACTCAAAAATAAGAGAGGAGGGCAGGAAGGTGTGTAGTGCTTCTCCAACTTTAAATGTACCACAACCGCCTGGAGGGCTTGCGAAACCTGAATTCTGGACCTCACCCATGTTTCTGATTCAGCTGGCCTGAACCTACATTATCTACCAGCTTCCGGGGATGCTGGTCCAAGGACCACACTTTGAGGATTACTGGTGTAATTGCATGAATGTGGAATTAGAGCATCAACGTCCAAGTCCTAAATGCTACCGAATAGTCTGTGACCTTGAGCAAACAACTTAATCTCTCTGAACCTATTTCCTCATCTGTATGATAAGGATAATACGTGTCCTGCTTGCCCTATAGGATTGGCATTCATATTATGAGTTCATTTGTGTTTTGAAAACCATAATCACTAGACCAGATGTTCTCCACTTTCATGTGCTGTGGACTCCCTTGGCAGTCTATGGATACCTTCTCAGAATAATGTTTTTAAATCCATAAAATAAGATACAGAAAAATCCAAAGGAAACCAGTTATACCTAATTATCAAAACACTTTAGAAAACCAATTTTTACTATACATAGTAACATGCTCCTTTAACATTAAAATAGGCGATCTCATGGAGGGTCTAATAACTATTGTAATTCTAAAATAGTGATGAGTTATTTAACAATATTTCATAATATCTGTAACATCCATAATGTCTTGTGAATAGACAAGTGATTTCTATTGGTGACAAAGCCACAGTACTGCTAATACTGTTATGGTGTGTTGCCTACAGTTATAATAGAAGGAATGCTAAATTTCACTTGGAAGCTGGTGAAAGTAAAGATGTAATTGACAGACCCCTCCATGGTGGTAGTATGAAGTGAATAGTTGTGTTCCATTTTCAGGGTCTCTAGATTAGCTGAAATATTCTGAGACTCAGTTGGGATCATGCCCTTATGTGGGCTTCTGTGGAAGCTCATAGACCAGACCGAAAATGGCAGGACTCCAAACCTTCAGCTACATCACGGCAGTGGCCAGTGACGTCTGACCCCTTCACCCTTAAGTTTGTTGCGCTGCTTCCCTAACAGCTTCTAAGAATGGGTGAAACATTAAGAAGCTTGGAATTTTGTTAATAGGAGGAACTTAAGCTTCATTTCCAAGGGAAGAAACAGACATCTAGATCACAGTGATCTGTTTGCTGTAAGGAAACCACCTTCTTTATTTGATTTTGGAAGCCAGTGATTGGGTCATCAACAGTGGGCATTAAGATGGTGGGATAAGGCTTCCCCGGTGGCGCAGTGGTTAAGAATCTGCCTGCCAGTGGAGGGGACACGGGTTCGAGCCCTAGTCCGAGAAGATCCCACATGCCGCGGAGCAACTAAGCCCATGCATCACAACTACTGAAGCCCGCACGCCTAGAGCCCGTGCTCCTCAACAAGAGAAGCCACCACAATGAGAAGCCCGTGCACCACAAGGAAGAGTAGGCCCCGCTCACTGCAACTACAGAAAGCCCCCCACATGCAGCAACAAAAACCCAATGCAGCCAGAAATAAATAAATAAAATAAAATAAGATGGTGGGATAAGGTATATGAGAAGCAGGGCTTGGACATATTAGCAATTCCTATACAAACCTTGGAGAAAGGCATTATTGGTGCAGATAGTTTAGGCCAAATATATATGCTCAGCGTCGTCAACTAAAACTGGAATAAAACCCAAATGTCTAACAAGAATAGAGATTTCCTCTTATTGACGTAGTTGTGAAGTTGCCTTTCGAATAGGCTTTGCCAAAGCTAGACCTTTAGTGAACACACTCATTAGCAAGAACCATGAGTCACCTGCACCTTTTTGTGGGCTAGCTCTGGACACCATTAATAGCTCTGGAACTGCTTACAGGCACAGAAGTTGTAGATGCAGCTGTTTTCAATATGCAAGGCCAGGCCAGATGGGGGCTAGTTTTGGAGCTATTTCAGAAGCTAACCTGTGGGCATATGGAATCAGGACCATGTTTACTAAAAATCTGATGTGGCTTTTTTTTTTTTAATGCTTTGCTATTATATGATTAAAGATTCATCTAAACCTTTAGAGGGAATGTACAGGTAACAGTAGTGGATGGTAAAACGATTCAGGATCCCAATGTTTCATTTCCTGGGGGGCCTTTGATGCTCTCTCCCATACAGTACTTCAAATGTTCTTTAATGGACTTTTTGGTTTCCAGATAATAACCTCTTCTACAATACTGCCATTAAAAGCAATAAAATCTTAGCCAGAACCTACCTTAATTCTGAGCTCTTGATGTTCTGAATGGTCTTTTAAGGAGAAGCTGTAAAAAAAAAAAAAGGGAAAATCTTTATATCCCTTAGTAGTATTTCTGTAGTACCTTGTCCTTTATATTAATTAAAAATTTTAAGCTTTAAAGAAAGTAATATATGCATATGGTAAAAAAAATTTTAAATGGTAGTAAAAAGATATAAAATGGGAAATAAATGTCTCCCTTCTAATCTCCCATCCCAACCTAAACCCCGGTTCCTGTCCCCAAATGTTAACAGTTTTAGAACCATCTTTCCCTGAAATGTTTTCTGTGTGTGTCTACACGTTTTATGTATATGTTTTTATTTAAAAGCATATCACAGGGACTTCCCTGGCGGTCCAGTGGTTAAGACTCTATGCTTCCACTGCAGGGGGCACGGGTTCGACCCCTGATCAGGGAACTAAGATCCCACATGCCCACTGTGCGGCCAAAATGAAAAAGTATTCAAGTAAGAAAAACAAAATTTTTTTTTAATGTATCACAGAGTTCTTTTCATACCCACGTACACAGACCTGCCTCATCATTTTTAGGGCCACATGATATTCCATTTCATGATTATCCAGGGTGACAATTTACATAAGCAATCCTCTACTAATGGATATTTAGGTTGGCCTTAGTTTTTCTCAAGTTAAAACAGTCTGCAGAGACTATCCTTATTAAAAACACTTTTGTATACTTAGAAGGATAGCCCTCAAGTAGTTTCCTAGGAGTACAATGCTCACGTCAAGAGGATGGGCATTTAAACATCCTCTTGACCTGAGAACAGATTGTAACCAAACTGCCCTCCAAGGTTGAATCGGTTTACATTCCCACCAGCAATGTCATGGGTGCTTGCTTGTTTGCGCATATGTCAATTCCGGCAGTATTAAATTTTTTAAACATTTGCTGATCTGGTGGGTCAAGAATATTACATTGTGGTTCTGACTTGCATTTCTTAAATTATAAGTAAGGTGGAGCATCTTTTCATTTGCTTGTGGAATTTGTATTTGGTTTTCTGTGCATTGCCTATTTATCATTCTTTGCCTGTCTTTCTTTTGAGCTGTTGCCTTTTTCTACTAGATATTTTTGCATTCCGTAAGTATTAAGTTCCTACTACATGGTGAGCAGTATGCTGGGCACTAGAGCTCACCATTGTTGGTGAGGAAACACCACTGTCTTTGCCCTTTGGGAGCTTACAATACTGGGACACAAACATTAACCAAGTCATGCTCTGAATGGGTGTATGTACAGACTGAGTTAAGTGCCCTGAAGGAAAGGCTCTTGCATCTCTTAGAGCATGTGAGAAGAGAGAGACCTGGACTGAGGGTAGGAGAAGATTACCTGAAGTAGCTGACATCTAAAGAACAAATAGGATTTGTGGTTAGGGAAAGCATTTCTGGAAGAAGGAACAGCATTTTGGAGGGAATGTGATGTATCAGATGAGCTAAAAGAAGGCCAGGGATCAGAGCACAGAGAGTAGAATAACAGTGACACAAGATGAGGCTGGACTACATCACCTGGGCCCTGACCCCATTGATGATTGAGGGGTTCTTCTCCTAGAGAAATAGAAAGTATTGAAGGATTTTGAGCCACAGTTGGTTATCAAATCTGCATTCTGAAAAGATCACTCTGGCTGAAAAGAAGGTAAACAGGAAGACCAGTCAGAAGGTTTTTGAGTTAGTCCATATGAAATCTGATGGTACCTTGGCCCTGGATTATGACAGTGGACATGAAGAGAAGTAGATGAGGGCTTCCCTGGTGGCGCAGTGGTTGAGAGTCCGCCTGCCGATGCAGGGGACATGGGTTCGTGTCCCGGTCCGGGAAGATCCCACATGCTGCGGAGCGGCTAGGCCCGTGAGCCATGGCCGCTGAGCCTGCGCATCCGGAGCCTGTGCTCCGCAACGGGAGAGGCCACAACAGTGAGAGGCCCGCGTACCGCAAAAAAAAAAAAAAAAAAAAGAAGTAGATGAGTTCAAGAAATATGGAGAAGGTCAAATAAAATGTGATGATGGATGGCATATAAGGGATAAGGAAGGGAGGAAGTGTCCAGGATGATTCCTAGGTTCCTAATTAGATGGATGGTGATACCATTTACTGAAATAAGAACCACCATATGATCCAGCAGTTCTACTCCTGGGTATACATCAAAAAAAAACTAAAACATTAATTCAAAAAGATGAATGGACATAGCAGCACTATTAACAATAGCCAAGATATGGAAGCAAACCAAGTGCCTGTCAACAGATGAATGGATAAAGAAGATGTGTGAGATATATATATATATATATATATTATATATTCCATTACATATATATATATACAATATTACTCAGCCATAAAAAGAATGAAATTCTTCTATTTGCAGCAACATGAATGGAGTTAGAGAATATTATGCTAAGTGTAATACGTAGGACAGAGAAAAACACTATATGATGTCAGTTATATGTGGAGTCTAAAAAAATAATATAAATGAATGTATATGCAAAACAGAAATGGACTCACAGACATAGAAAACAAACTAGAGGTTACCAAAGGGGAGAGGAAAGAGAGTATAATATGTAAAAATACTAAATCATTATGCCGTAAACCTGAAATTAATATAATATTGTAAATAAACTATACTTCAGTTAAAAAAAGAAATACTGGAAGAGGTCAAGGATGAATTCAGGCTTACACAACACATCTGAGTGAAGCTGTCAAATAGCTAATTAGATATAAAAGTCTGGGACCAGGGAGTTCCCTCGTGGTCCAGTGGTTAGGACTCCGCACTCTCACTGCTGAGGGCCTGGGTTCAATCCCTGGTCAGGGAACTAAAATCCCATAAGCCTGGGACCAGAGGAAAAGTCTGGATTGGAGACATAAATATGGAAGTCACTGGAATATAGTAATTAAAGCCATGGGCAAAGATGCAATCACCCATGAAAGGAGTACAGCACCCAAATCAGCTCTACTCTGAAGCCTTAAGGAACACTAACGTTTAATGGCCGAGTAGAGAAAGATGAGACAAAAAAAGAAAGAACAGATGAGCAGCCCGAGAGCAGGAGGAAAACCAGCTGAGCGAGGTGTCCCAGAAACCAGTGAAAGAAGGTTTCAAATAGAATGGAGCAGCCAGTAGTGCCAAATGCTGCTGAGACATCTAATAAGAGGAAGGCTGGAAAATGCCCATTGGAATGGGCAACATGGAGGTCCTGGTGACGTTCATTTGAATTGTTACAGTGAAATAATGGGAGCAGGAGTCAGACTGGAGATGATTGAGAAATGAATGGGAAGTGAAAACACAGAGACACCATATGGACCACTCTCAAGAAGTGTGGTTTTGAGAGAAAACAGCCCCAAACCTATTCATCCTCAGTCTCTACTCTTGACCCTTCCTTGCCACTCAGTAAGCTGAAGTGATTTTCTAATTTGGTATTTGATGTTCCACAGCTGTGGTCTCCCAGGAGCCATGGCAACAAGCCAGCCAGGGATAGCGTCTGCAGGGGAGGCCACCTCAACCCTGGGGGCTCTTCCACCTCTCAGAGCAGCTTCTGACTCTGCAGGCCTGGGAAGGCCCATTGTAGAAAACGCTGCTGAAACTGGCTTTAAGAAACAAAGAGTCCTTATATTTTAGAGACACCTACTGAAAACTGTAAGGATAAATAGTGTCTGGGATTTGCAAAGTGAAAAAAGCTAAGCCAGGAGTTGATAATTATTGAAGCTGGGTGATGGGATGGGTACATGGAGGTTTATTATGCCGTTCTCACTACTTTCGTTTATGTGTAAATTTTTTTCAAAATACATTGTAAAAAAATTAAGTTTAGTAACTATGTAAATTGAAAGTACACAGAGCCAGTGACTGTCACAGGCCCACTGTTGACCATGCCACTTAAAATGGGATCTCCTTTAAATCCAATTTGCCATTCGCTTGTGGGTTTCAAGGTACCAAATGTCTAAGGGAGTCAGGTCTGCTCTCAGATGCTGCCCTTTCTTCTCTCAATAACTCTAACACCTTGTTCCTTGCCCCTCTTCTCCGTTCTTACCTCCCTCCTGAGTCCACTGTTATCGGACTCCAAATAGCAGTTCTGTCACTTGTCTTCATGAACTTGAACAACTTCCTTCTCAGACTTGAACCATGTTCTGAAAGATGAGGATGCACATCCGCTTAGCAATGTTGTGAAGATGAATTCTGACAGTGTATGTGGGAGTAGGTACATAGCTACACCCTCAAAAGTCCACAGAAGTCAGATAATACAAATGAATGAAGATGACCAAGTAGGAGAAAGTCCTGTGACCCTTTTAGCCTGTCTTTAGCTTTGCCACTTTTAGTAGACATACCAGTAGGAAGAATTTTAAGAAATTTTCTATTCTATAAGGAAAATATTAATTCAGCATGATCATAAACAGAATAAATAATCTATATTCATAAATAAATGGGTAATAAACTGAGACTTAGCCTCAGTGTTGGGGATCACTAGGGAGCGGTGGGGAGTAGGGCAAGCCAGAGCACGCAGGCCCCATCTAATAGAGGCAGTCCTCCTCAGCTCCATGACTCTGCCATGAGAGAATGTGGAGCCAAGGTTAACATGTCTTCTTGTTTTACAAGAGAAGCTAGAACTCTAAAATTTTTATGTGAGATCTCCCAATTCTTAAATTTGGTTTCAATTATTTACAAAAAAAGAACACTACAATGGCTAAACTAATTCCATTTGTGGGCCAAAAGCAGCTCATGAGCTGCCAGTGTGCAACCTCTCACCTAGATAATGGGATAGAACACAGTTTCCCTTCCCCGCCCCCTTATCTTCCACCTCTAACTTTCTCCTTTCTCTCATTTTCCACATTCTTCTCTCCTAACCACGCCCACCCTTCCTTTCTAGACTAAGTCCAAGTGGTAGAAGGGATTGAAGTGGGTTGAAGAAGTGATGAAGCCCGAAGGGCTGTGATCTAGATGCCTCATCCTGTTCCAGGGCCTAGGCCAGTGCCCTGCACATAGTCGATCATAATGACAAACCCGATGAATGAATAAGCCAGCAAGTAGGGGGCAGTCAGTTTCTTGTGCACACCTGGGCTTACCTGAGGACTCTCATTTTTCTCAACAGCCTTGCGAAGTCGTTCTGGCCGCTCCATCATCAACGGGAACTGGGCAATTGACCGGCCTGGAAAATATGAAGGAGGAGGGACCATGTTCACATACAAGCGACCAAATGAGATTTCGAGCACTGCCGGAGAGTCCTTTTTGGCCGAAGGTCCCACTAATGAGATCTTGGATGTCTATGTGAGTTTGAACTCTTGCCTGGATTTTGTATCTTCTTGCTTCTCAGGACCACACTTAGAACAAATAAACAACAAATATTGCCCTTGCTCAGTAAGACCGTTTGAGCGGCGCCTTTTGGGGTGCCCTTTCATGCTTGGCATTCCTCTCTGCCCCTCACCTCCGAATGTACCTAGCTCATAGAAACCTTAAACTCTCCCAGATGCTTATTACCCTCAGCGTTTATTGAGCCAGTAAAACCAATTTTACTTGTTGAACCAAATCAGAGGCAAAACATACCCTTTATTTCATGAGCATTGGCTCTCCTCCAGGCACTTTCCTCCTGTGCTAATTTGGCGTGTTTTCTTTTTACGGCAAAAGAAAGCAAGACGAGACCACTCACAGTTCCCAGCCCTCTTCAAATTCTATTAAAGCAAGTGAAGAAACAAGAACTCCAGAGTACTCCAGATGACACAATAAAGCTTGGAGTAACAATATAGAGATTTACCAGTCGTTCCCTGCTTCGCAGAAGACAGAACTTTGATTTCTTTGACAAGAAACTAAAGTATTAAGTTGCCCCGGAGTTAAAAATGGTCCTTATTTTTTAAAAGAAACCACTAGAATCCAATCTTCTTAAAAAGATCAGGAAATAAAAGGGGACCGGAAATAAAAGCTCAAAATCACGTTTTGATAAAAAAGAATGTGCTCACCCATAGATATATATTCTCTCACCATCTCCAAAGCCATGCTGGTCTACTTGATATTTGCCGAGTTCGAATTTTATAAATATGACTTGTCTAACTATACAGTTACATGTTCATTCCCTTTGGGCCTAGTGGCTCATGGACTAGAAACTACAAAGGAAGTCTTGTTACAGCTCATTCTGAATATTTTTTTATAGACTGTCCAGCTGGTGTTGGTCTCCGGGTAAGTTTCGAATGGCATTAGGGGTAAAAACTCAGGTTGTTAAAGGCCCACTATGGGTGGTCTGGGTTGTGGTGGCCAGTAATAATTTCATAAATGGGACAAGGTTTGCACTGGCAGAATGTTCACACGGAAGAGGCACAGTAGAGGGGGGAAGGCTTTCCGGCCCCAGAATGACTGTTGGATTGTGTGAAAAGAGAAGTGAGGGGACTAGGAGTAGACAGCAAGGACCTGTGGTCACACCACCGTGTCCCTCGGGGGTTCTCTGCTCCCCACCATGGTTCCTGGATGTAGGGGGCCCAGGGGTTCTCATGTCCGCCTTCTGTTGGGTGATTTCTAGACAGGAGGCCACGTTTCACACGTAGGGAAGGGGTAAAGGCTGATGGTGTAACTGGGTGGAATAGACACCCTCATGGACCAAACAGGACCCACCCATGCAGGAGTGACTCAGAGAATGCCTGTAGCTAACAGGACCTCAGAGATCAACTGGATTCTCACCTCCTGCTTCTCCAGATGAAGAAATCGAAAACCATGAGATTGAGGGACTTGCTCTAGGTGACCCAGAGGGTAAAGAGGAGAACCCCTTCGTAAAGCAGTAGAGACAGAAATATCACAGCGTGACCTGTCTCCTTGCCTGGCTCGTATTTTCACTGCAGATTTGCATTCCGCAGCTCCATTTAACCCACCACCCTGCTTCCCTCCAGGAAAGCCATGAGCACAAAGGATTTTGTGCTCCAAAGCCAATAGGGAGGGATTTATTCTGCTGAGCCATGCTGGTTTGTTTCGTGTACTTGTCCCGGACAATGTTTAATTGCTGACTTCCACAGCCCTATGCAGCTTTTGTCATGGGTCCCTGAGAGAGAATAGGACCCAAGGAGACTTACTGCCCTTATACCTGTTTTCCTCACCTTATCTCGCTGTGGTTCTGGAACTTTCCATGGATGAGAGGGGATGGGACCCAGAGAGTCAATGAGGGAGAGGGTTGGGTCAGACCCTTCCTGAGTCAGCCTCCCGGGCCAGGTAGAGGACTTGGGAGGAACCTGGGGGATCTCGGGGCGACGCTGCCAGAGGTCTGGCCCTTCCTTACATGACTCTGTCTCGCCACCTAGTGTTCAAACGGGTTCTCTGTAGTGAAAACTTAAGTGTCTATTTTGGATATTTTGAGGACCATGAGGAAAATCTAAGCAATGGTAGAGGATGGTTGGGAGCCGACAGAAAGATTCCCTACCATTGCTCCCATCTTCCTGTTTAAAATTTATAAAATCTTGACTTTCAACCTAGTTTTCTTCTTATTCTCTCAAAGACTACGTTCTTCATTCTTCAAAAGCAGATAGCAAAAAGCCATCTGGAAATAGCTTTCGTTTAGTGTGTCACCAGTCCGCTAATATTATTAGTTGTAAATCAGTCCACTCATTTATAGTTAGTGCCACTTACACCATTGAGCCCAAAGCCAGCAGGAAGGGGATATGCATGTGTGCCAGTGCAGTGACATTGACCTTTGTGTCGTCAGATGATACACCAGCAGCCTAACCCAGGAGTCCACTACGAGTACGTAATCATGGGGAACAATGCCATCAGCCCACAGGTGCTGCCTCACAGGAGACCAGGTAAAATTTCTGGTTTTGCTGCCGGTCACTCCGGATCATTTCCTTTTAACGCCCTTTCTCTCTTCTTCTTGTGTATCTGCCCTCTGTCTCTCGGTCAACACAGAGAAAACCCATGGACACATATTTCAGAGTCAGTGGGCCTTGATATCAGAGGATGCCTCACCATTTGCCTGAGCCCTCACTGATAAGAGTGTTTCATTCACTTGGTTCAAAAATGAAGTGAACATTCTCAGTCTGTCTTTCCAGTTCAACATTTTGAAATGTCTTTTATATTAGTTTCCTATCACTGCTCTAACAAATGACTTTAAACTCAGGAGCATAAAGCAACACAAATTCACTGTCTTATAGTTCCGGAGGTCAGAAGTGCAAAATGGGTTTTGCTGGGCGGGAATCACGGTGTTGGCAGGCTGTGCTCCCTGTGCAGGCTCTGGGAAAGAATCAGTTTCCTTACCTTTTTCAGCAGAGGCCACCTGCGTTTCTTGGTTCATGGCCCCTTCCTCCGTCTTCAAAGTCAGCTGAATAGCACCTTCAAATCTCTCTCTGCCTCTGACCCTCTTCTTCTGGCATCTCTCCTTCTCCTGCCTCTTTCTTATAAGGACCCTTCCGATTACATTGAGCTCAGCCAGATAATTCAGGATAATCTCTCCATCTCAAAATCCAGGATAACTTAATCACATCTGCAAAATCCCTTTTGCAGTATAAAATAACACATCCCAGGTTCCAGATATCAGGACACAGGCATCTTCAGAGGGCCATTATTCTGTCCACCACATGCCTTTTCTCTTGGTCCCCTTCTGCTTCTGCGAACACAGCTTTCACCTGTAAGAAAAGAATAATGAATTCACACCTAACAATCCACCTCTTCCCTGTGGGCTCTGCTGACAGAGCCAGCAGCTATGCTTGCCTCTGCTGGGTATAGCACAACCCCAGGCTGATATTTCTTTACCGAATGGTGACGGAGCCCACCACCCAAATGGAGACTGTCTTTTCCATCTTTCAGACAGAAGGGTCTGCAGAAATATTAATACGAATCGCTCATAATCACTCACGCGCAGAGTCCTCGCTATGTGCCAGACACTGCTGGGCCCTTCACATAGACTAACTCTGCAAATTCTCACAACTGTGCTCAGAGGGAGGTACTGTTATTAGCCCCATTTTAAGAGTAAGGAAATGGAAGCTTAGAGAGATTGAGTTACTTGCCCAGGTCCCACAATGACCTCAGGTCAGCCTGGGTCACTAGCCCCTGTGCTTATTACACTGCCTACAGGTGACCTGGTCCAATACCTGTCCTAGGAAGTGAGGGGACAGGTGTGAGACCTGGCCGTACATCCTCCTCTGGGCTGCCGATTGGATAACCAGGTTATCTGATTGTTACAGGTCGGGGAGGAGCCACCGGCACGTGGGGTGCATGTGTTGTCCAAACTCCAAGTCAGCACACTCAGCCTGAAAGAATTTTTAAGCCATTTCCAGGAGCAATATACAGTCTGAGAAACCAAGTTCAGATGGGGAAAGACTGAGATTACTGATGCTGATTTATAAGGACAATTGGACAGACTATTTGAAATCATGTAGGATGATGACGAGTCTCAGCTAATGGGTAGCGTGTGGTTCTGGGATCAGCTGCCGGGGACAGGGCAGGCCAGGAGGGGTCAGCTGTAAAGAGTTGGTGAGGAGAGGCAATCTGGACCAGGCTTCATCCACCGTATCAGTGGAGTCAGGAGGCCAGAGCTTGAATTCAATTCTGCCACTTTCTTGCTGTGTGCCCTCAGGCAAGTCAGTAACTTCTCTGAACACATTCACAGTCTACAAAATAGAGAGGGAAAAAATACCCTCAAAGGTTTTATGTGGGAGGGGGAAGGTATTGAATAAATTAGGTGTCCATCCTAGCACAGTGCCCGGTACCTATAAGGTACATAAAAGATTTTAAAATGTTTTATCTGATAACATCTTGGACAGTTTCCTTTATATCAGTATGCTGGTCTTGATTCTATTCGTTTAATTTGCATATAATATTTTAAACCATGAAGTATTATAAGTAGCCGACTAAATAAGAAAGTGCTGCTGAAAGAGTAGAGAAAGCTCTAAGGTTTAACTGCAGTTTATAGTAACCTTAGAATTTGCCTCCTTATTTTATATTAAACTAATGAATGCTTGAACACTATTCAATCAAAACAGAAATATGTAAAGTAAAACGCAACTGCTCCACGACTGCCAAAACTTAGAAGCATCCAAGATGTCTTTCAGTAGGTAAATTTGGATAAAGGAACTGTGGTATATCCAGGCAATGGAATATTATCCAGTGTTAAAAAGAAATGAGCTATCAAGCCATGAAAGGACACGTAGGAATCTTAACTGCATATTACTAAGTGAAAGAAGCCAGTCTGAAAAGTCTGCATATTGTATGATTCCAAGTATGTATGTACGGTATTCTGGAAAAGACAAAACTATGGAGACATTAAACAGATCGGTGGTTACCAGGGATTAGAGGGGAGGGAGGGATGAATAGGCAGAGCACAGAGGATTTTCGGGCAGTGAAACTATTCTGTGTGATACTGCAATGGTCGATAGATGTCACACATTTGTCAAAACCCACAGAATGTACAACACCAAGAGTGAACCCTAGTGTAAACTATGGACATTGGATGATAAGGATGTGTCAGTGTAGGCTCATCAGTTATAACAAACGTACCACTCTGGTGTGGGATGTTGTTGGTGGAGGCTGTGCATGTGTGGGGCAGGAGATACGGGAACTTTCTAGACTTGCCACTTGATTTTGCTGCGAACCTAAACTGCTCTAATTAATATACGTATTTTATATTATATATATATGTCTATTTTTAAAAAAAGCAGTATTCCCAACCTCAGCTCTCTCCCAGCTTCCCAGAGGGAATCTCTCTTTACAATTTGGTGGGACCCTACCCAGCCCTTTCCGTACATATACAAACATGTATGTGGCCAGTTTCAATATTTGTCTACAATCTAAGTGTGCCAGGAACATCACATGCCAGTCTTTTCCATAAGCCAACATAAATCTAACCTCAATTTGAAACTTCTCTGAAACTGGTAGAGTAACTCAATCTCAGTCAATCTGGGGGCTCCCACACACACCCCAGATAGAGGAAAGATACCTGTCTGGCAGGTCTGTGGTGCTCAGGAAACCCAAGACCTCAAACACCTGCCACTCTTCACTTTGGAGATCTCTCTCTCTCTGTCTCTCTGTCTCTCAGAAAGCGCTTTCTCCACTTTTCCCTCCTCCTTTCCCTGGGCTGGCCCCTCTGGGACCTGTTATCCTTACTGGGAGCTCAGGCTTTCCCTGTGGGAAGGAAGAGCTGTTAACTTCCTGCACCTTTCACTTTCACTCCTGCAAAAATCTCAGACAAGAAAATCTAAGAACTTGGCCACTTGGACTAGGAGAGGAGGAGGAACAGAGATAAAGAACAAAACACAAATTAATCTCTCAAGGGCTTCCCTGGTGGTCCAGTGGTTAAAACTCTGCTCTTCTGGGCTTCCCTGGTGGCGCAGTAGTTGGGAGTCCGCCTGCCAATGCAGGGGACACGAGTTCATGCCCCGGTCCGGGAAGATCCCACATGCTACGGAGTGGCTGGACCCGTGAGCCATGGCCACTGAGCCTGCGCGTCCGGAGCTTCTAATGCAGGGAGCATGGGTTTGATCCCCAGTCAGGGAACTACGATCCCACATGCTGCACAATGTGGCCAAAAAAAAAAAAAATTAGTCTCTCAAAAAGTGTCCAGCCACATCTGTGTATGTACATACAAACTGAATTGCTGCTGTGGTTTTCTCTTTCACTAAACAACCTATGGGTCATATCTCCATGTCACATGTATTTGCTTCATTCTTTTAAAAAATAGCATAATATTTCATTCTTGGTTGTAGTATAATTTATTTGAACCACTACCACTGGTAGACATTTAAGTTCACTTTACTGTTTTGCTGTTTCAAATTAGTAACCATACTTATACATACCGCTTTATATAAAAGAATGAGAATATTTGTATGACAATTGTCCTGGAAACTGAATCCCTAGGTCAAAAGGTACGTGCATTTAAAATTTAGAGAGATATTGCCAAGTTGCCCTCCAAAACTTTGCGTGTGTTTGCAGGCTCACCCAGTGTGCAAAAGTGTGTTTTCCTGCACCTTCAGTGAGGGGTTTAGGGATTTAAGGGTTTCCAAAGTTTCTTGTTAGGTAAATAGAGTTGCTGTTGTTAGTTGCTTTCTCATGTAGTTCTTTAATTAGGAAGGAAGCTGAGCGCTGTGTGACTTTTGACTGTGTGTATTTCTTCTCATGTGAAAAGAAATTGCCTCTCCCTGTGCCTTGCCCACTTTCCCTACTGTGATGTTCATCTTTGTCTTATTCATTTTTAATAATGTTTTTAATATTAGGGAAATTAACATCTGCCTCTTTTAAATATATGTGCTCTGAATTAGAAATGATCTCATGCTACCTAATTTCTAATGTTGGAGCCATCGCCTCTTTACAACTCACCGTCCAAACCCATCTTCTGTGGTGTGTGCACTTGCCTCTCCTAGGGGAGCCCTTCAACGGCCAGCTGGTACCAGAAGCGGGGAACCAGCAGGAGGGAGAAGGGAAAGAGGGGGATGAAGAGAAGGCAGACGTGCACGGTGGGGCACCTGAAATATTCACCTCGGAATCAGCACAGACCTTCCCGGTCAGGCATCCTGATAGATTCTCTCCCCACCGGCCGGACAATGTGGTACCACCAGCACCACAGACCCCACGGCGGAGCCGGGATCACAACTGGAAACAGCTGGGGACAACGGAGTGCTCGACAACCTGCGGGAAAGGTGAGCTCATGTGCGGGCTAGGAGGGTCTCTGCAGATCCCCGAGCAGGAGTGGGGAACATGCAGGTAGGCCCCAGGCACGTGGCAAAGCTTCCCCTCCTTGAGCCTGACTGTGAGATTGCTCGTCAGTGTGAGGCTGTGTTGGGGGTTCCCAAAGACCACCCTCAGGCTCGGTGATCCACCCGAAGGACTTAGAAAACTCAGAAAACCTGCTGTGCTCATGGTTCCAAGTTCTAACAGTGAAAGGCTACAGATTGGCATCAGCAAAGGGAGAAGCACGTGTGACAAAGTCCAGGACACACCAGGCGCCAGCCTCCAGGTATCCCCTCCCAGTAGAGTGGCACAGGGATGCACTTGGTTCTCTCAACAATATTGTACATAAGCCAAGTATTGCCAACCAGAGAAGCTCACTCCAGCTTTGGTGTCCAGGGGATTTAATGAGATTCAATCACGTAGGCCTGTAGGTCCCACATTAGCTACTCAGCCTTTAGCACCCCAGAGGTCAAACTAATACAACATGGCCTAAGACCTCAGGCATGCAAAGACAGGCATTCACAGAAATCACATTGTTGTCATAAACTAGCTTGTCAAACTGACAGAGCGCAACCCAAGATCTCTGGCATAGAAAAACTCTTATCAGCAGAATATTCCAAGGGTTCTGAGGTTGTCTCCAGCCCTGGTCAAGGACCAGTCCTGAATACAGGTCTCTCTTTGGAATATGCAGGGTCTGAGCAACTCAGGCCTGCTGAGTTAACCCTTTCCCGCACAGCGTGTTCATTAATGATCAGAGAATACACTCACCTAGTTCAAGATTTACAAGCTGACGTATGAGTCAAGGTTGTGGAACACTTACACAAATGCCATTCAAAAGTCATTCTCCGGGCTTCCCTGGTGGCGCAGTGGTTGAGAGTCTGCCTGCCGATGCAGGGGACACGGGTCCGTGCCCCGGTCCGGGAGGATCCCACATCCCGCGGAGCGGCTGGGCCCGTGAGCCATGGCCGCTGAGCCTGCGCGTTCGGAGCCTGTGCTCCGCAATGGAAGAGGCCGCCAACAGTGAGAGGCCCGCATACCGCAAAAAAAAAACAAAAAAAAGTCATTCTCAGGGCTTCCCTGGTGGCGCCGTGGTTGAGAGTCCGCCTGCCGATGCAGGGAACACGGGTTCGTGCCCCGGTCCGGGAAGATCCCACATCCCGCGGAGCGGCTGGGCCCGTGAGCCACGGCCGCTGAGCCTGCGCGTTCGGAGCCTGTGCTCCACAATGGGAGGGGCCGCAACAGTGAGAGGCCCGCGTACCGCAAAAAAAAAAAAAAAAAAGTCATTCTCAGATCTAAGGATTTCAGAAAAAAAGAATGCTTTGGGAGCTTGCAGTGTTAGTTAGCTAGCTTTTACACTCCACAGCTCCATTCTTCCTCCTCAGTAAATTCTTAATCCTGTATTTGTCCCATTATCTTAAGACCAATCAACTCAGAACACCTGGAGCAAGGCTGTAGCCTAACGAAGTCAGTTTATGCAGCAAAGGGGACCACACACCAGTGGGAGCATAGGGCATCTCTCCAACGGCAAGAAAAGATCCAGTAATAGGATTTAGGGGGAAAGGTGGAGTCTAGGTGAAATTTAAATAAAGCAGGGTTGTGGACTTCCCTGGTGGCGCAGTGGTTAAGAATCCACCTGCCAATGCAAGGGATATGGGTTCGAGCCCTGGTCTGGGAATATCCCACATGCCACGGAGCAACTAAGCCCGAGCGCCACAACTACTGAGCCTGCACTCTAGAGCCCGCGAGCCACAACTACAGAGCTCTCGTGCCACAACTACTGAAGCCCGCCCGCCTAGAGCCCGTGCTCCACAACAAGAGAAGCCACTGCAGTGAGAAGCCTGCACACCACAACGAAGAGCAGCCCCCGCTTGCCGCAACTAGAGAAAGCCCGCGTGCAGCAACGAAGACCCAACGCAGCCAAAAATAAAATAAATAAATTTATAAAAATAAAGCAGCAGAGTTGTGATAGGCTTGAAGCAAAGCCTGGCTGTGTGTAAAAGGGTCAGTATCAGTCTGGACTGTGATGTGGACTCATGGTCCTGTGTCCTTGAACACTCAAAGGCAAGATAGATGTGGAATGTGGTGTCCAGAAACCCCTGACCTGATGTTCTGCACCTGGGTTGGAAATTGATGCTGCTTTTCTGTTCCAGGTGCCTTAGATCCTCATTGCAAGGATATGTATAACTGTGCAGTCATGATTTCCTTCACATACATGGTGATAGCCTCCTGCTTGTAGTAAAGTGCTATTTGTGACTGTAAAACACCTGTTCTTCGAGGGCAGGTTACCATAGAAACAGAGGCTGTATCCCTGAGGAGTTTCTGCAACTGGGAAACATACCTCCAGCGTATTGGTTTGGGGAATTTTTTTCCTTTTCTTCAAAAGACTTGCGTCTGAGAGTACAAAACTTGGAAACGATGGCAAAATCAACACATGGAAAAATCTTTCACGACCACCTTTAACGCTTTTATCTTTTTCATAAGAGCACTGACTTAGTGGCTTTTGAGAATCGAATTTAAGTCTTTGGTTCCTCTTGGGGTCTGGAGCCCTTCCTGCCTGGAATCTTTGCTGGTTCCATGATGGCTTCATAACTGGAGTGCTGATTTATGGAGGTTTTATTGTGCTTATACTTAATACTTGCGCAGAGAATGTGAACTGGAGAGTCATTGTGCCAACTTCTCTTATAAGCCTTATGAGGGAAAGTTAAATGCCTGTTAAGTGTGTCTTAAAAGAGGCAGAAAGCTAGAGATAATTATGCATTAAGGCCAAAATCAGTTTAGTGAGGATCTGTCCATGACGCCATAGAGGTAAGCAGTGTGAAATGAAATGTACTTGACATAGGAGCCCAGGATCAAAAGGTTTTTTTTTTTTTTTTTTCCGGTACGCGAGCCTCTCCCTGCTGTGGCCTCTCCCGTTGCAGAGCACAGGCTCCCGACACGCAGGCTCAGCGGCCATGGCTCACGGGCCCAGCCGCTCCGCGGCATGTGGGATCCTCCCGGACCGGGGCACGGACCCGTGTCCCCTGCATCGGCAGGCGGACTCCCAACCACTGAGCCACCAGGGAAGCCCCCAGAAAGTATTTTGATAGTGCTGAAATAGTCTGCCATTTAGGTAGTGGTGTGATGCCTGCTAACTGAAAGAGATACACTCAGAACTAAGTGAGATCAGGTGAAAACAGATAACTCAGAACTAGGTGAAAGGATAAAGATGGTCGTTATGTGGTTTGATATCAAGGGTGGCATGTATAGAAGAGTGTCCTCCATTTCATGTCTTTAAAGACAGCCTGGCCCAGCCTTTCCAGTAGGATGAGATGTAGGCCTGTCTGGAGACCACAAGGCATTGCATTGTGGACAGAGTGGGACAAGGACAAGAGCATGTGCCATTTGCCATGCACCCTGCGTGCTGCTCACCCAGCCTTGTGTTCACTGGACTCATCCAGGTGGTCATTCAACAGTCTGTATCTGTTCTGTACCAGGCATGGTGGAGGGACCCCTTGGCTCCCTCTAAGGTTTGCTCCCAGCCAGCGATGGCCTCAGAGATGTCAGGGCAGGGAGGCAGTGTGGATGCACAAAACATTTAGCTCATCTCATGGTCATCAGTGGTAGTGACAAGTGTGCCGTGACCAAGAAATTCTGAGCCTGCCAGGGCTGTCCATCTCTTTTCTGCACAACCCAAGTCCACTTGCCTCGTGATCTCATCATTTTCCCCACACAAACCCTCTCCCAAACTCTCCTCCAGCACTTCCTGGCAACACTCACCAGACCACACATTTCTGTGCCTCGCAGATTAAAATTCCAGCATCATGACAGCATGATCACGGGGGGGAGCCCTGTCACTGGTGTACAAGAGAGGCCCATACTCTGTCCAGTCACTGCCCGGACCTCTGTTTATTTGGTCAAGCTCCTGGCTTGGCCCAGTTGATCCCTTACGTTCCAAGACTAGAGTTATTTAATTTTTTCTTTCTTCTTATTTTGTCCATCTCTCCACAATGCCTCACTGACCTCTACACGGTCCCCTGAATTCACTGACTTACCTCCTTTAATGTCCACTGATTACCTATGGTACAGTCCCCCCTCCAACGTAACACACTTCTGTTTAGATCAACACGTTGAACGTACAGCCCAACCAAACTGATCCCAGATTGTTCCTGCTGCCTGAAGCCCAGCGAGCACCCGACCTCCCCACCCCATTCTTGCTGGGTAGCACTTAGAGGGCTAATTGTGTGGCATGCTTGGACAATGAAGAGGTGGCCAGGTACCATTCTGAGTGATAGTCTCCCTTTCTGCAGAAATATAAACTGACCCAGAGAAAGAAACCTTTTCGGTCATTGGAGTCAAGAACTATAGATCTAGTGTTTTCCCACCACCGGAGACAGAAAGAGTACCTCTGAGTTTGTGTCCTTGGCTAAACGCTGGAACTGGACCAGGGGGAAGGCAGGCAGTGGCCAAAGTGCACACAGCCCCAAACAGGACCCATCTTTCCAAGGCACAGAGCATTCCTAGGGTAACTTGTATCCTTTCAGCTAAAGATACTCAATCCCCCCCTCATTAGTGCCAAGCAGTTGGGGTAGTTACTTTTGCCTTCCGAGCCACAAACGTGTAAGTAGAAAAGTTAAACCCGCATGGTCTGATGGGAAAGGGATGGGCTGAATAATAAAATTTTTACTTAAGCCCTTATTAACTGCATCCCAATGAGTATCCTGGAAGCTGTGAACTGAATCTTATTCATCTTTGTAACTCAGCACAATGTCCTTAATGTTTGCTGAATTTCATTAAAAATCTCTTCTTAATGGAAGCAGATATGTTACCGGACAAAATTTAATTCCACAAAAGTTTTTGCTTCCCATTAATTTTATAGCCAGTACTGCTTTTATTTGTAACATCTTTATTGGAGTATAATTGTTTTACAATGGTGTGTTAGTTTCTGCTGTATAACAAAGTAACTCAGCTATACATATACATACATCCCCATATCTCCTCCCTCTTGCGTCTCCCTCCCATCCTCCCTATCCCACCCCTCTAGGTGGTCACAAAGCACGGAGCTGATCTCCCTGTGCTATGCGTAGTACTGCTTTTTACTCAGCTAATAATTATGCTTAATTGGAACATTATTTTAAAATAATGGTCTCAAGTTATAGCTGCATTGTAAATGTTTACACCCATAGTAGTTTAAACAAACGATTGTTTCTGATTCAAAACTGTCTTACAAACTGTCATGTTTTTTACAAGAACTACCTTCTGGCTCGGTGTGTCCCACAAAATCAGCTTAAAGAAGCATTGGAACACTTCGTGGCTACTGAAATATTTAGAGACACATTCAAAGTTATCCCTCTAGTTACAATTAAAATTATAGCAAGTTGAAGTTGAGAAACTCTAAATGCCTGGCCAATTAGCAACAGAACTGAGACAAAGCTGTAGGCTAAATGCCCGTGTTCTACCCAGCAGGACTCAGCTACTGGCCTAGACTGGGGCCGGGGGTGGGTGGAGTGGGTGCACAGTCATTTATGAAAAAGCATCTTACACTCCAGACGCTCGGGTTGCGCCTTCCCCCAGTTACGGTTCTTTGTAAACACCCAGTAGTAATACTTCAGTGCTGCCACCAGGGGGTAGCAGAGAGAGAGAGAGGCAGGCCGAATTGAATCAGTTTTGGTTTTGTTTTTTCCAGTTGAGAGCTAGAAAATTTCACTGAACAAACTTTGACTGTTTCTCCAAAATAGATTATGCCTTATTAAGTATGAAACATGAGGCTGTGCATTTAAAACATACAAAAAAACTTAGGCAGTCAGTATCTTTTTTTTAGCAAAGTAACAAAAACAAATGTTAGACCGCTGATAAATATTCACTCAACAAACTTTTATGGAGCACTTCCTCCCCTGCTGTACTGGGGTTACAGGGTTGAGCAAGCACCAGTCCTGTCCCCTAGAAACTCACCATCTCATAGGAGGCAGACATATACTCAAATAACCAAAATTCCACTGGGTCAGTCCTTTACTGGGGGAATGTGTAAAATGATTTACAAAGGCGAAGCCAGCTGCTTTTCTAGCCTCTCTTGAATCTTCTTACTTCTCTGCCCCAACCTGACTGCTGCTTCAACATACCTGGCTCTTGCAGGCCGGTTTGCCATGCACTTTTGTTCCAGTTCCGCGTCCTGGACAGAGCCCCCCTCCAAGACACACGTGTGCACAGCTACCCGAAACCAACCCTCTCTCTGCAAAACCCTCTCTCTTTCATGTCTGCGGAAAACCTTCAAGGAGTTATTATTTGTGTTCATTTTATAATCATTCCCCTGCCTATCGATCTTTCTTGTTGTCTTGAACTCTTAGGGGAATTGTTTTTATCTGCCTCTGAACATGTTCAAACCATGTCCACAAATAGATTATAAGGCCTTTGAGGGCAGGAACTATTCCTGCTCCTCTTTGCCCCGGACGGTGCCTAGGAAAGCCCTTGTGCAGGAGCTGCGTGTAAACTCAGGAACGGAGGAGTGTGTGTGCGTGAATCGTCCTGTTGCTGAGGCTTTTCTTCATCAGCATCCGGATCTCTGCGCATCTGCGTTCATAGCCCAGCATTAGAGTGTGTTCTCCTTGTCCCTGCAGGATCGCAGTACCCTATTTTTCGCTGTGTGAACAGAAACACTCACGAAGAGGTTCCTGAGAGCTACTGTGACTCGAGCATGAAGCCGACCCCGGAGGAGGAACCCTGCAACATCTTCCCTTGCCCAGCCTTGTAAGAGGGCCTCTGCCTGTTTTCAGCTCACTTCTAGTTGCTTGTGCATAGGACCCTAGTAGTAGATGTAATCTAATTTTTAAATCAGCCTACATCTGATTTAGAAACAGGAGACTTAGTCTATGCATAAAATGCAATCTGTTTAGCAAGTGCACCTGGCTTTCAGGATTCACACAGGAGCTCACAGCCTTTAACTGCTCAGCACACTCCCAGGAAGCCTTTGGTGAACTGGAGAAATTAGGTTTTAGCTGGCAAGGAAAACAAAGAGGGGAGCAAGGAGTTACAATCCAGTGCAGTCAGTGCTCAGGCGAGCTGTGTACAGAGAGAGACTAATGTAAGTCACAAATACATCTGCTTGGGGAGTGTCTCAGGAGAGGTCTTGGCTTAGTTATTGAATAATAAATAGGACACTTTTAGAAGAACAAGGAGGGAAAGCCCTAAAAGGGGTCAAAACATAATTCTCAAACTAATAAGAACATAATTCTCATCCGAAGACATAGTGCCCATGTGCCGATGTCTTATTTAAGGAAATGACAAAGCAGGATAACAGAGGAGAATATGTGAAACTGATATGTAAATAGTTCATGAAAAATAACAAAGGTTGGAAGAAGATTTCTAAGTTAGTTCCAAAGTGGGTTAATGTTCTGCAGGGTAATAAAACTCATCTTTGGAGTTATTTTTCTGACTAGATAAAAATCTTTTGTACCTTCTTGGTTTTCTATAATTTTACGGAATCTGGGCCCTAATCACTGGTAAAGAGAATATGGAACAGAGCCACATTCTTTATGGAGTCAGACGGCCTTAGGCAGACTGCCAGGCACTGCTCTGGGCTGGGGATCACCCATAACAATTCTGACGCTTCTTTGTAAGTTGGCTTGGCCAACTTCTGTGTAAGATGCTCTCTTCCTGTTGACTGAAGTGACCGGTCCCTCTCGATCTCTCGTTCCTGAGCTAGCTGGGACATCGGGGAGTGGTCTGAGTGCAGCAAAACCTGTGGCCTGGGCATGCAGCACCGCCAGGTTCTGTGTCGCCAGGTGTATGCCAACCGCAGCCTGACGGTGCAGCCCTACCGCTGCCAGCACCTGGAGAAGCCCGAGACCACCAGCACCTGCCAGCTCAAGATCTGCAGCGAGTGGCAGATCCGGACAGACTGGACCTCGGTACGCAGCAGGCCAGCCTGCTCTGGAGCTCCCCCTCCAAGACCTACCACCACCCTCCTGCCTCCCCCCTCCAAGACTTGACGTGGGAGAACCCTGGATTCTCCAGGAGGACCCGTCCTGTGGGGTTCTGGAAGGACTATTCTGCAAACCATAAGATGTGCCGATAGGGCCATCCTGTCATCCTGATAGACTTAAGGGCCAACTTTCAGGGTGAGCCCATGGCAGCCGTGTGCACACAGGTGACCTCTTGCTCCTGTGTCACCGTGGAGTGAAGGCTGGCAAAGGCTGCTAGAGCCAACTCCTCCTTCCAATCGTGCTCTCCCATTTTATAGATGGCAAAACTGAGGCCCAGAGGATCAAAGTAGGCGAGACATCCAAGGTGATCTTAGAGAGAAGGCGTGTGATGTTTTCAGGCTGGGATCCTCCCCAGGTAGCATCGCTTGAGAGGGGACCCGGCAACCCAGGGGTCTCGCCCCACCCCGTCCTCTGCTCAGGTAGCGGGTAACGAGGACGAGGGCACCCTGACCAGAGGGACCCTCAGAGCTGGCACTGCCCGGTGCGCTGATGTGCGCTTGCTGTGTTTTAGTGCTCGGTGCCCTGCGGAGTGGGGCAGAGGACCCGCGATGTGAAGTGTGTGAGTAACATCGGGGACGTGGTCGATGACGAGGAATGCAACATGAAACTCCGGCCCAACGACATTGAGAACTGCGACATGGGACCCTGCGCCAAGAGCTGGTTCCTGACGGAGTGGAGCGAGAGGGTGAGCGTGCCGGAAGGCGGGCGGGGGGGACCAAGCCTGCTGGTCTGATGGGCAGGAGCCATGTATCACGACGTGCCCCAAACCACACAGAGACGAATCGCTAGCTTGGAATCCCAAAGGTGATTTCTGACTTTGGGGAAAAACCCAGAGGTGAACTACTGTAGGCTTTCTATCCTTCTATGAAGACTGATGGCCTCCAAGATCGAGATGTGGGTATGAAAGAATTCATTTAATTCTCCTTAGCACGTCACACGAATATTAAATAATGAAATTCTAAATAAAGCGAGGGATTACATCACAACTTTCCTACATCTTGGGCATGCCTGGCATAGAACGGGCACTCAGCAAATGACAGGCCCCCTTCCCTGCTTCTTACAGACTCAAAACCAATCCCACCATTCCCCTCCCCAGTAGCGCAGCCGCCTTAGGGTCCCTGGTGTCAGGTGTCAAGGATGAACTCCAAGGTGTATATAGTTCATCATTAACCTACCAGTTACCTGTATACAAGGGAAGCCATTAAGAAATTGAATTCATCTATCAAAGACAAAAATAAGAGTTATATCAGAAGAGAGAGGGATTCTGGAGTTGGATGGTGGTGTTGGTCACACAACAACGTGAATGTACTTAATGCCACTGACTTGTACTCTTAAAAAATGAGTAATATGGTAAATTTTATGTTATGCGTATTTTACCATAATTTAAAAAAAATGTTAGGGAAAAATACTAAGCAAAATTCGAGGATGTACGCTGGGGTGAAGGAGCGAGCGGGGAAGGAGATAAGGAGTTTTGCCTGCCTTTTCTTGTAGAAGATGTTGATTGGCTGGCAGTAGGCATATTCTGACCAGCGCAGCTGGACTGCTCATCAGATGAACAGTTTCTGGGTTTCTGGATTCTTCAGAAGACCTTGGAGGTTTAACTGGGATGGAGACATTAGTGGCTGCCTCTGTCCTTAGTGCCTCCCTCCCAATTAGGCCAGGTCTGCACCATTTCCCTTAGCAGAATCCCTCAGGGTGCTTCCAAACTGTAATGTGCCTACAAATCCCTGGAAACCTTGTTATAGTGCAGACTCTGAGTCATCCTGCCAGGAATGTGTCCCTGTACCAGCTGTCCAGGTGAGCATGGGTCACACAGATAGCAGGGATATTAACACTGATGTGTCCAGTTCCCAGGCCCAGCTCTCCCTTTATATCAGGCCACCTCCCAATACTCCCATAGCTGTGGCCCTCGGGGACTGGAGCCATCGGCCTTAGTATCAGGCAGCAATGTCTGTGACAGACTTCCGCCGTCCTTTCCCAGACCAGTCCAGACTCAGCTACTAGCAGGCAGATGGTGTGCCCGCGTTTTCGTGCCCTCACTCTTCTGCTGCTGAATAGATTTTCGAAATCGAAAGCCAAAACAGTAGTCTGACAAGTGTAAGTGTGTTCATCACAGCCGTGGGACAGGCTATTTGGAAAGAAGACCGTCCCTGAAAATCTAGGACAGGGTGCCATACTGATATCCCGTAATGGAGGAAAGAGCTCCTGACAAATGGTCAGAGGTTTCCAGGGGAAAGAGGTGGTAGGGAAACGCGGTGTCGTTCGCATCCTCTGAGAGTGGCTTCAGAACCTGCGGGGAGGCCTCCCCTCTAAGGCGCCCCTTGCTGTCTCGCAGTGCTCGGCAGAGTGTGGGGCTGGAGTGCGGACACGCTCGGTGGTGTGCATGACCAACCATGTCAGCAGCCTGCCGCTGGAGGGCTGCGGGAACAACCGGCCAGTGGAGGCCACCCCGTGTGACAACGGGCCCTGCACGGGCGAGGTGGAGTGGTTTGCGGGAAGCTGGAGTCAGGTGAGTGGCCGGAACCGGGTGTGTCTGTCCGTCCCCTGACCTGTTTCTGGGTCAGGGAATAGGGCTCGGTGTATCCCAGGGGTGCCGGGTGGGTTTGCACCCCAGCTGTGCTACCCATGACCCTGGAGAAGCTACTTACGCTCTTGGAGCCTCATTCTGTCAACAGTAGTTATTCCTGATTAATTTGTGAAGACCCTCTCTCCAAACAAGGTCAGATGCTGAGGTACGGAGGTTAGGATTTAAACATATGAATTCTCGGGGGACACAGTTCAACCCATAACTAGTATATAGTTCTATCATTATTGACAAACATTACTGTCGTGTTACTACCACCACGATCAAGATATAGAACAGTTCCATTGCCCACCAAAATTCTCCTGTGCCTTTGTGGTCAACTTTTTCCTTCAAACCTGGCACCTGGCATCCACTCGTCTGTTTCTGTCCTCATAATTTTGCATTTTCCAAAATTTCATATTATTGTATATAACAGTATGTAGCCTTTTGAGTCAGCTTCCTTTTGCTTATATGTAATACACATGCATTTGAGATTTATTCATATTGTTCCATATATCAATAGTTCATTCTGTCTGTGGCTGAGTAGTGTTCCATTGTATGGGCATACTACACTTGTTGATTCCCAAGTTGAGGGACACTTCAGTGTTTGGTGATTTTGAATAAAGCCATTTTAACTTTCATGTACAGTTTTTTATGGGTGCATAAGTTTTCATTTCACCTGGGTCAATGCCTAGGAGTGGAATTGCTGAGTTGTGTAGTAAATGGTTTTTTAATTTAATACAGAGCTCCAAGCTCTTCCAGAGTGGCTGTACCCTTTTGTATTCCTGTGAGTAATGTCTAAAAGTTCTAGTTCCTCTGTATCATCAGATCATGGTATTGTCTGAGTTGCTTTTGTTTTTGTTTCTTTTTTGCCATTTTAACAGATATTGGTGATATCTCAAAAAAAAAAAAAACCAGTAGTTATTGAGCACCTACTACGTGCTCTTCTCTCTAAGCCCTTAGGATACATCATTGAGCAAAGCAAATATCCCTGCCCTCAGGAAGCTTATGGTCCAGCATGGTTTCCTTGTCTACAAAATGCCAATAATGAAGCACATTATGAGGTTATTTTTAGAAGAAATGAAGTAATGTGTACAGAGTATGTAGTGCAGTGCCTGACATACAATAAACACACAATAAATTGTAGCTTCTAGTGCTATTATTGTTAATAAAGTCAGTTGTGTCTGTATTTGAGTGTCAAAAGCAGAAATAGATATGATCCAGCAGTCCCACTTCTGGGCATATATACAAAGGAAAGAAAATCATTATCTGGGAGAGATATCTGCACTGTCCAGCCCCCCGCCATGTTCATAGTATTGTTCACAATAGCCAAGGTATGGAAATAATCTAAGTGTCTGTCGACAGATGAATGGATAAAGAAAATGTGGTATTTGTTTATCGTGGAATATTATTCAGCCTTTAAAAAGGAAGGAAATCCTGCCATTAGCAACAACATGGATGGACTTGGAGGGCATTATGCTAAGTGAAATAAACCAGACACAGAAAAGCAAATACTGCATGGTATCACTATATGTGATATCTGAAAAAAAAAGTCAAACTCAGGAAAACAGAGTTGAATGATGGTTGCCAGGGGCTGGGGGTGGGGGATATAGGAAGAGGTTGGTAAAGGGTTCAAACTTTCAGTTATAAGATGAATAAGTTCTGGGGATCTAATGTATAACATGGTGACTATAGTAGATAATACTGTATTGTATACTGAAATTTACTAAGTGAGTAGAACTTAAGTGTTGTCACGTATACACACAAAAAAGGTAAATATGCTAAGTGATGGATGGGTTAACTTGACTGTAAGAATCCTTTCGCCATGCACATGTATACCGTACCATCATGTGCATACTTTCAATATATTACAATTTTATTTGTCAATTATATCTCAACAAAGCTGGGGGAACGAAGCAGAAACAGAAAAAGTTAAGTTTGTTCATTATGAAGAACCAATAATACCAAATGCCTCAATAAAGTCACTTAATTGATTAATTAATTTTTCCTTAGGGTTCCAAAATTGAACATGGACCCCCTAAAATCATTCCCTCTTTGCCCCGTTACGATTACCATCGGTATTTTGAGTTCTCGGGCCATTTAGTATTTGGCTCCCAGGGCTGGCTGGTTCTCCAAAGCTTTCTGGCTGATGACCATGATTTACACATTATCTGGACCTCTGGCACCATATAGAATTTTATTTCTTTTAAGTAGCTTTAAAAACAGACCCTGAAAAGAAATGGACTGCCTTGTCCTTGTAAATCAACACAACCCCTTTGGAAAGCAGTTTGGCAATAAAAGTCAAGAACCATAAAAATGTTCATTTGCCTTCACCCAGTCACCCCACTCCTGGGGATTCATTTTAAGGAAATAATCAGCAGGAGAAAAAAAAGTTTTTTCAACAGAGATGTTCACGATAGCATGATGGTTAGGGATATTATGGTATATCGTAACTCATTAAGATACGTAACAAGAACAATGATAATTAGGAAGATATGGAAAATACATATAATATAAAGGCAAGTGAAAAACAGAATATGAAAGTATATGAACCCTATCTCAACCACTTCAAAGTATAGTTTTTTATATAAACAACATGGGCAAGTGTTTTCTTCTCAAATTTCCTTAATATTTTTATAATACAAAGTGTAAAATATTTAAAAATTCAGAAAAGAAAGAATTCAAGTACTTCCAGTGCTACCCAAGTCGATATCAGAGTTAGACATACTTGATAACAGATCCCAGTTCTGCATCGCCTTAGTTCTCTGAGTTGGGGCAGGTAATTTAACCTCTCTGAGCCTGTTTCCTCATCCAAATATGAGGATAATGATATCAAGTTTTTAGAGTTGCTATTGGGTTTTCATTAGACACTGTATATAAAAGGGTAATTGCTGAGCTTCCCTGGTGGCGCGGTGGTTGAGAGTCCGCCTGCCGATGCAGGGGACATGGGTTCGTGTCCCGGTCCGGAAAGATCCCACATGCCACAGAGCGGCTGGGCCCGTGAGCCATGGCCGCTGAGCCTGCGCGTCCGGAGCCTGTGCTCCGCAACGGGAGAGGCCACAACAGTGAGAGGCCCGCGTACCACAAAAAATAATAATAATAATAATAAAGAAATAAAAATAAAAGGGTCATTGCTTAGGACGTGGGGAGCACTTAATAAATATTAGTTCCCTTTCTCCATGTTTATTATTTTTTCTGCCAGTGTTTCTATCTCATTGTTGGTAGCAAAACACCTAGGATCTACACCCCAAAGATAATTCAGAAGCAGACTGTGTATGGGACACTAATTACACCAAGTATTCATGGAAACTGAGGCAATGGGAAGAGTCCTGTGTGAAATCGTAATACTGGATCATAACAGCCTTCACTCAGAGAAGATAAACAGTGCAGTTCGACTCACACGTCCACCAATGTCTGAGGAAGAAGAAAGGGGAGCAGGATTCAGGTCTTTTTTTTTTTTTTTGCGGTACGCGGGCCTCTCACTGTTGTGGCCTCTCCCGTTGCAGAGCACAGGCTCTGGACGCGCAGGCCCAGCGGACATGGCCCACGGGCCCAGCCGCTCCGCGGCATGTGGGATCCTCCCGGACCGGGGCACGAACCCGCGTCCCCTGCATCGGCAGGCAGACTCTCAACCACTGCGCCACCAGGGAGGCCCAATTCAGGTCTTTTTGACCTGTGGGCTTCCTATTGACTCCAGACCTACTCAGAGAACTGAGAGTCGCATGAATCCTGGTGAAGGCAGCATTTATCTCTGCTAAGATTAGAAACATGGGATTTATTGCCTGTCATCCAAAGGGTCAGGACATGATTGATTGTGGACAAGGTTTTTGTTCTGAATTTATAAGACTATCAGAGCCTGCTGGCACCTCCCTGCCCTGGGAATTTGATATTATCCCCAAAGAAAATGAAATAGAGCATGCTTATGTGTTGAAAGAAAGTCTTAAACATTAACTGACTTCAGGATATAAAAATAAATGTTCCTTCCAGACACGTGGTTTGAATGAGAGTTGGCCTCTTGAACACCCCACTGGCCCGGTCACAGTGATTAGTCCAGGATGGACATGTGACCCAAGCCGAGCCAAACGGAGTCCTTTCCTGGGACTTTTCATGTGGACTTAGGGGAAGAGACTCCCTGGGAAGTTGTGAGCACAGGTGCTAGCAGTGGTCCTGTTGAGGCTGGTGGAGAAGCCAGCCCAAGAGAATGAGACCTGTCAGGCTTAGGGAGTCTTTTTCTACTCTGGAGACAAAGTAGCCCAACTCTTATTCCTAAGATATTCCACCAGGCCTATTATTCATGCGCAGATGCTTTCTTTCTTCCCTGTCGATTCTGGGTTTACTTCACCCTTAGATTGTCTTAGTTCTTGCGGGGGATTGGGGGGATGGTTCTTTCACAGTCTTTAGCTATTAAGAGCAGCCTTCTTGTCTGCCCCTGTGTCTGGATCACATTTACTCTCTAACATCTGAGCAGACAGTCCCAAAACTGAGAAGCCTTGTAGTTTTCTGGATGTCTGTGAAGATGGCAGAAAGAAGGCACAAAGTGGAAATTGCTGATGGAGATGTTTATTATGCCCTGTGTGAATACTCCATTGTCTGTTGCCTTGGGTTTGGGGTACTTTTGCTGGGTAGTGACGTGGGTTTTTCCACTCTGTTTTTATTTCACCATGTGCCTGCATACAGCAGCAAGGATAATATTGAGTTTCAGCTGCAGACATGTTTACAGGCTATTCATAAAGGCAAGAGCTTCTTTAAAGTCTTTAAAAGTATATAGATCACAGCTTGTAAAATTTTCTAATCAAAAGGTATTAAGAGTATACCAAACATAAGTAAAAAACATTTTACAAAGTAATAGATACTAAATGGAATAACTTATAGGCGGTTACACGCATCGTATTTCCATAACCTAACACAATGAACCAAGACGTGTCCTTACCTGACTGGCTTCTTCGTGGCCGCAACCGCAGCGAGCTTCAGCTCCAAGTAAGAAGCCAGGGGACTGGACTCCGCGGACAAAGGCTTCCTGCTGGTTGCCCTGTTGGGAGCGGAGGGCTGACCAGGGGACATTGTCCCAAGCCTGTGGTCTTCTCAGCTTTGTGCGTCCCAAAGAATTTTAATGTAGCCCTTCATCCAGAGGCATGCAGACTCTGGGAAATGAATTCATTCCCAGTTCCCTCCCCTAAAAGACCAGCAGATAAACTAGAATGTTAGTTCGTTGTTTTACAGTGAGAGGTGTCAGGAGTCTACCAGACAAAACCAAACTGACTGGCTGGTATGTTCTGTGGGAAAGCCTACGGGACACTATCTCACTCACATTTCACCGAGGGTGCCAGGATCTCAGCAGCCAGCATCCTCGAGCTGTGAGAACTCAGGGCACCCACTCTCCATTCCAGACACAGAAGTGTTAGGAAATGGAATCTGTGTGCAACTTTTCCTCCAGAAGTGTTTTCCGGGCACCCTCGGGCTCTTCCTCACTGAATCAATGATGGTAAGCTCTGGTAAACATCGCTCAATGGATGGCAGTTCTCGTCCCCTTTCCGTCCTGTGGCACCCATCTTTCTCTGCTTCTTTCTCCAGTGTTCCATCGAGTGTGGGAGCGGGACCCAACAGAGGGAGGTGATTTGTGTTAGGAAGAACGCTGACACCTTTGAAGTGCTGGACCCCTATGAATGTTCCTTCCTGGAGAGACCCCCCAGCCAGCAATCCTGCCACCTCAAGCCCTGCGGAGCCAAATGGTTTAACACAGAATGGAGCATGGTAAGTCCCGGTGCTTTTGGTAGAGGTTGTGTTAGTACATCATTATGCTTCCCCCCTCCCCCCCGCACTGTTGAGCCGCCTACTGGGTACCAGGCACTGGGCTCAGCCCTCGAGTAGATTCCCTGCAGCAATCAGCTCTACTTGGTCACAGCCAGGGTGCCCTGGACTCAGCCTGCTTGGCGGGGAGTGGGGAGCCTGAGACTGGGACAATCTTGATTTCTAAACTATAGAGGCCATAAAATAGTGACTCTTAAATTTTTGTGTGCATAAGAATCAGAGGGGATCTGTTTGAAATGGCCGATTCTGGGTCCAACGTGGCCAAGGCATTTGCTCCTTAGGTGAGTTGGCTACAGGTGTAACCAACGTTTTGAGAAATACTGCTGCAGAGGTTTGATGGCTGAAAGGATTCAGGGATGCTGTTGAGAATACAACATCATGAAGTGATCTTGTTATAAATCCCACTGGAGGAATTTCTGTCAGGCCTCCATACCTGTGTGTGTGTGTGTGTGTGTGTGTGTGTGTGTGTTGTACACTTTTTTTAAAATCCTATAGACAATATGGATTATGGGACTGATCCTGTTTTTCTTTTTGAATTGGCTACTAGGAAACTCAGAGCCAAAACTGTGGCCCATCTCTGAGAGAGAGTTTATCCGAATATACAAAGTGACTTATAGGTGCTAATGTTCTCTGGCTTCTCTTTCTCTTTCCTACTTTTATCTTCTTTTTACCCCAGTTTCCTCACTTATTTTTTATCTTGTGGCCCTCTTATGTATTTCTTAAGCCATCTCAAATCCTTTTTGTACGGAAGGAGGGTAAATGAAGAAAGACAGAGCTACAGAGAGACAGAGTGAATAGAGAACTAGGTTAGTAAGGAATGAAATGGAAAAGGATGGAAACAGTGATAAAATTCTTTTTTTTTTCAAGTGAAAGAGTTTATTGTTAAGAAACTTCCTAAAACAGAAAAATTCCTGAGGTCATCGTTCCCAGTGACCATTTCATATGACTTGGACACAAGGGGGCCAGTGTTCGTTCTGCTTTTTGTCAGGGAAGATCGTCAAGCAGTGGCTGTAGGTGACCCCAGAGTAGAGGCCAGAGCCTTCCTCAAAATCATTCAAAGGTGATCAAAGGGATTTTCTTATAAAATATGTGGATAAAAGCTGAGAATTCTGTTTTCAGACAGTGTATGGCAGCCATTTGGGTATGTGGTGAACCACACCTTGGGTGCAAATGCGAATAAAGGAGGTGTTGAGTTTCAAAGATGTTTTGCCAACTTCTGGGAAATACCATTTTATTATTTTGATATTGACCAAGGCCCTTGAGAAAGCAGGAACAGATCACTATTTTCTTCTGCCATTCTGCTTAGAGAGTCTAGAAAGGGCCAAACTCACCAGGCCACGTCAAAGGCCACCAACTCCAAAGACACCTGCCTTGCCTGGGAACAACCTAGACGTCCCTCAGCAGGTCAGTGGATAAACAAAATGCAGTGCGTCCAAACAATGGGGTACCACTCAGCAGCAAGAACGAATGAACTGATACCTCCCACGACTTGGAGGAAATTCAGATGCATTTTGCTAAATGAAAGAAAGAGCCCCCCCAAAACTGTATGTTGTATGATTACATTTACATAATATTCTATAAAAGGAAAAACTATAGGTACAGAGACCAGATCAGTGATTGCCAGAGGATGGAGCAGGGTGAATCTCACTACAAAGGGACAACACAAGAGGATTCGTTGTGTGTGATGAAAGTTCTGTCTTGTTTGCAGTGGGAGATACATGACTCTCTGAATTTGTCACAACTCAGAACTGTGCACCACAAAAACTGAATTTTTCTGCATGTAAATTTAAAAATAAATAAGTGAACTGAAACTAATATGAAATATATAGTTACTATAGTAGCAAAGATGATGGAAGCAAGACATTTTTTAATTTACCTTGTTTTATAAATTTTGAGTTTGGAACTAAGTAAATATTTTATATAATTATAAAACAGGGACTTCCCTGGTGGTGCAGTGGTTAAGAATCCTCCTGCCAACGCAGGGGACACAGGTTCGAGCCCTAGTCCAGGAGGATGCCACATGCCGCAGAGCAGCTAAGCCCGTGCGCCACAACTACTGAGCCTGCGCTCTAGAGCCCACGTGCCACAACTACTGAAGCCCACGTGCCTAGAGCCCATGCTCCACAGCAAGAGAAGCCACCGCAATGAGAAGCCCACGCACCACAATGAAGAGTAGCCCCTGCTCGCCACAACTAAAGAAAGCCCACGCACAGCAACGAAGACCCAACACAGCCAAAAAAAAAAAATTTTTTTAACAAAATTATTCTTTTAAAAAAATAAATCCCTAAAAATGGAAAATGCAATGAAACAAATTAACCTAAATATGTATGCAGTTGGTGGCATCAGCACCCTTGCATGTGGCTGTAAACCATAGTAATTTGACTATCCATCCCTAAGGACAAAAAGGACTGCAGAAAAATGTTTGTAGTGTTTGCAATAATCACATTTTTAGTGATAGCTGGTGTCCTGTGTTCTGAGATGATTGGTTGTATAATGGGTGATAACGTAAATGAATAATCTACTTTATGGTACTGTGATAATATATGTACCAGTAAATATGCTAGTGTGATAGGAGAGCTCTATTATCCCCAGTATCCTTGAGAAATAGGATTCTCAACTTAGGAGAAAGAAGATACAGACCAAAAGTAGAAGAGATTTAAGTGAAAATCCTGTTGTCCTGAATTTGACTTAGAAATATCAGTATGAACTCACAAATTAATTTATCTTAATTTTTCCCTGTTTTATCCACTGAAAGAGCCTGGAAACAATGACCAACCCAGTAGCAAACGGCATACCTATCCGCCAGAATACGGTTTCAAAATGCCACTCGCCACTAAAAGGAACCAAGAATTCTTAGAGAAATGGCTGATTCCAGGTCTGTGACTGTTATAGGTATGAATTAGATCGGGATGTCTTTTCATACCAGGTAGCAAGGAGATTCTCAAAGACGAGTTCATGTCCAAAGGGCTCAAGAACCAACTTTTGGGCTCCTGATAGCCATTGATGGGGCATCAGTGAGCATCAGTAAAAATAATAACTACCGGGCTTCCCTGGTGGCGCAGTGGTTGAGAGTCCGCCTGCCGATGCAGGGGACATGGGTTCGTGCCCCAGTCCGGGAAGATCCCACAGGCCACAGAGCGGCTGGGCCCGTGAGCCATGGCCACTGAGCCTGCGCATCCGGAGCCTGTGCTCTGCAACGGGAGAGGCCGCGGCAGTGGGAGGCCCGCGTACCGCAAACAAAAAACAAACAAAAAATAATAATAACTACCATGGATTTAATGAAATACATCACATATGTTTAAATCCATCCATCTATAATGAGTTTGTAATGATAAAAAAAACTAATTAGAGGTTCCACCATTGGAGGATGCTAGGGGAACCAACTCATTATTCTGAAAACTGATAAATAAAAGAAAATAGTCAAGAATTTACCCTGTCTCTCCTAAACAAGCCATACCACTGTGTAACCAGAGAGTAAATATATGTGAGGAAGGGGTAGGGATTCTTTAGATTCTCAGCTTATAAAAGAAGAAGAGGTGTTAGGATATTATCACCATTTTTCAACCCCACATGAACTAATGGATCTGCTCACCAGTGGCTGCTGGCCCCCTCCAAAGAGGGACAACCATACACATCCTATGAAGCAGTCTCACCACAAAAAATCAAATCTGCACCTGTTAAGGCCTCTTCTGGATCCAGTTTCCAATTTGCAGGAAATGCAGAAGACAGAGGAACATCAAACAGTACCATGGGGATGCAGTCAGCAAAATCCTGACTATGGGAAACTCTACAGGACAAATGACTCAGTTCCTCCAATAAATAAAGTGTAAGGGGGAAGAAACACCGGGGAGGGGAACCCGTGGATTAAGGGTCGTAAAAGGCACGTCAACCAGCTGCAATATACAGACCTGATCCCCCCCCAAAAAAAACTCTGTTAAAAAAATTGAGATTCACAAGGCAAATGGAAATAGGAACGCTGAATATATCTTTGAAGATAAGGAGCTATTGTTGATTTCTAGGTGTAATAATGGTATCGTGGTAATTTTTTAAGAGTCTTTGTTTTTTAGAGCTACAAACAGAAATATTATGGAAGAAGTGATATGATATCTAGATTTGCTTCAAAATAATGGACCTGGGTGGGTACAGACGAGACATGGCTAGCCATGAGTGGATGCGTGTTGAAGCTGGTTGCTAGGTGCAGGGGAGTTTAATACTCTGTCTCCTTTGGTAGATGTCTGAAATTTTCTAATATCTGTCTTCTCCCGTGTGCTGAGCTAATGGGCTATCAAGAAATCTAACTTTCTTCCTTTCCCCGGGCAGTGTTCCAAGAGCTGCCAGGGCGGCTTCCGCGTCCGGGAAGTGCGCTGTCTGTCTGATGAGATGACCCTAAGTAATCTCTGTGACCCTCAGTTGAAACCAGAAGAGAAAGAATCTTGTAACCCTCAGGACTGCGTCCCTGAAGTTGGTAAGTAGGGGGAGTAAAATATTCATCTTTCTTAAGCTCCGTCCTGTTCTCTGGTATGAAAATGCCAGATTCATCTCGGTCTCTCTGTGACCTTGTGCCTAGTCATGGAGTTGAAGGGGGTCAGCATCCTTTGGGTATATATTTCATCGTTTAAGGTGCCTGTTGATAACACAGATGGCGATCCAAGCCACCCATCCACAGATAAACTTACATGGGAATTGATTAAAATGGCAATGCACTCAGAGATTTGGTTCCAGCATCCTTATGGCCAAAGTAGATAGATTTCAACTGCATGTTTAAAGATGAAGAAAAAAATATAAGCTCTCAGCCCACACTCACACCTCCCATCAATAATAAACAGCAGGACCAGGATGAAGAGCCACACCCACCGCCCTTCCTCCTTCCCTAAGTCCAGGCTGCCCCTCGTGCTCAGAGAGTCTTTTCTGTTCTCCTCTGCTACAGATGAAAACTGCAAGGACAGGTACTACAACTGCAACGTGGTGGTCCAGGCCAGGCTCTGCGTCTACAACTACTACAAGACCGCCTGCTGCGTCTCCTGCACGCGCGTGGCCAACAGGCACTCGGGCTTCCTGGGGAGCAGATAACACCCCGCTCCGCAACTGTGGGCAGGTCAGGGAGTCTGTGAGCAGTGGGACTGGCTGACTGCTGCCCCCTCCTGGGGGCTCCCTGGCCTGTGGAGCTGCCAGCCAACTTAGTCAGCACCCCACCTTCATAAAGTGTACACACGGTGCCCAGGAGCAAGGCCACAGTTGTCCTTTGAGCATCACCGTGAACTGCTGACCCCTCCTTCAGAGACCTGGCACCTGCGCTCTCTGCAGACCGAGCGGTGGGGACTGCGTGCAGCTCTCGGCCGACTCCCGTCCTGGCACTTTCTAAGTCAGCAGTCAGGCCCTGTCTGGGCACTGCCTAGCCCCAGTGCTGCTGGCCTTTCTAATACCAGCACCCCTTGGAGAACCAGAGGAGACAGTCCCCCCACCCCAGAGCCCCCCTAAGCCTTGCTAGGATGCCTGCATCCCTCTGTTACCTCAGCCCACCTGTGCCTATTTTTACTCTCAAAGACATTAGGCTCTTTTCCAGCCTTGTGGCACAAATATCTCATGCCAGTTTAGAGCTTTATTGTTTTGCAGGTATATTCAGAGATATTAGCTCATTAGCGGCTGTGAGCACAGCGCTCCAGAATGGGAGTCAGGGAATGAATCTTGTCCCCATTTTACTGACAAGGAAACTGAGACTGAACTTAGGTAACCTACCTGCCACGTTAGCAGGTAATTGACCCATTCAGTGACAGAGCTGAGTCCTGACCCCAGTCGTCTGACCACAAAGCCGTCACCCCCAGGCCTGTCCAGAAGGCTTAGGTCTGCAGTATGTGGCTTCATTTCAGACCTAGAAGCTGAGAAGTTTCCCATTCAGCAAACAAAGCCCAGACCTTTGAATTCTTTCCTCGGGCCAAAAGTCAAGTCTTTATCTCCTGTGCTCAGTTGTTTCAGGAGTCTGTTTCTTTTTTCCATTCCCCCACAAAGTCACAGGTCCTGGTGACAGGACTCCGCACAGTTTCTTAAACCCCATCCTTAATGGAACTATGCCATGAGGTAAGAAAGCCATTGGGGTAGAAAGGTGATTGCCTGAAATTCTGATTCCTCTCCCCAGTGGTACATGCCGCCCATGGAATCCTACATTGTGGACCCTTTGGCCTTTTGTCTCCCAGAGCAGATTTCCAGAGCACACAGCTCTGTCCCCTGGGCTCTCACCCCTTCCTCAGCCATCTCTTCTGGGTCCTTTCCCACACATCACCCAGTGGAAAGTCTAACCAACTGTCCCAGCAAAAGCCCTATATTTATATTAGAAAGAGTCTCCTTTGGGTCTTTCTGGTTTGTTTTGCAGATGTCTCTCTGTGACTTTTCATCCCTCCCTTCCCCCATGACTCACAACCCATATTCCCCCTCCCAGATGTGAGCACTAAGATCTATATTAATGCAGCCAGCCTGGGAAAAGGGGCTGTGAACTCCTCCACGATGGCCCCAGCGGCAGGGTCTTCCCTGATTCACTTCACATAACTCTGTAGTTCCCGAGGCCTGTGGCTGGAAGGGGAATGCAGTGCATATGAAAGATGAGCTATCTGAAGAATCAGTGAGGATAAAGAAGGGGGGACGTATATATATATAAATATATAAATATATAAATATATATATATATATATATATATATATATATATATATATATATTCTTACACCCACTAAGAAAAATAATCAGGCTGAACAAATTGGAAGCGTATCGAAAATTTATCTATTTAGTATTATGGTCCTGGGCGTATCTCCCTTTCAAAATAAGCATTTGCTTTGAAATTCATAGCAACTGAGTTTCTCCCGTGAGCCCTTTAACCCAAAAATCTGCTAATTTGGTGATGATTTGCAGCTTTTGGAAGAAGTATCACCAGCTCAGTCTTGCACACTCCCTTAGGTTCCCACTATCCTTGAGCTTTCAGAAATTCTATTTGGCCTTTTTATGTGACCTTCTCTTTCTGGAGAGCCCCAGCCATCATTTCCCCCAAAGCACCCTATCTCTCCTGATCCTTACGTAACTCATGCAATAAGCAGCAGGACAGAGGCCCAGATTCCTGGGCCCACCAAGCAAAGACAGACCAGAGAGGCCAAGCATATGGCTGGTTTCCATCCAGCACCCACTCTTTCCCTCTCGCCACTTGCCTTTGCTTCTCGTCCCAAGGGAGGGTTTCCTTTATGCAACTGCTCTCAGATGTTGCTGTACAAGCCAGTCATTTGAAGGATTCTTTGGAGGAAGCTTTCTTTACCTGCTGGAGGACAGAGCAAGATCAATGGGTGGAAGAGCAGAAAGGCTGATTTCAGCTCAGATTGTGGGAAAACCTTCTAGCCATCCAGGCTGCCCAGCGCAACAAAGGTATGGTGTCCTAATCAGTGAGCTCTCCAGCCTAAAAGGGATTTCTCCACCAAGTGGGAGGTGAGCATCCTGGGTCCTTCCAACTCAGGATTCTCACGACTGGGCTGGGTGACGGCTTTGTCTCTTTGACATCCAGCAGTGTCCTGTGGCTCCTAAATGTCACCTAAAAGTTATTTAAAGGGACAGTGGTCCTCTCATGAGAACGGCCATCCTGCCAGTTGTGGAATTGGATAGGAGCAAATAAATCAACCCCATGTCTTCAGGGGAAAGAAGTACTGAAACTAGGGGTCTTTTTTCTCTTGCAACAAATAGTTGAGTTAATCTTGGAATTCATTTATGTCTGGAAAGCTTATAAATTGCTAGATGAGGGCTTTTATCAGCTTGACTTGGAAATCCAATTTTTACTAATCTCCTTGTTTCTTATATCAACGTCTAAATGCCTTTGTTCTTAGCACAACACACATGATAATGTCCTTTAGTATTTTCAGTGACAATGTTCCTTTCTCCCTCCAGAGATGCCTCTTTCTCATTTTCTTGTCCCCTTATCTCATCCTCTCCTTCCCATGACCCACCATCTCCGTCTCAGTCCTCTGCCTTGTCCCTTAACTGGCTATGATGCAGAAATGAAATATACATTTTAATACAGCTTTTTTTTTTCTGTGTACCAGATTGCCTCAGTCCCTGCTCTGAATTTTGAAATTAGATAAATTAAAACTGTTCTGTGTTTTTCTCACAAAAAAAATCAACAAAACTGCAAACAGAAATAGTTTGCTTTTTTTTTTACTATCACTTATTAGAAAAGAAAAGTGTGCCTCTTGCAGCCTAGGCAAAAGCCATTCAGTGCAGCCCATTCTCCCCATCTCACGTAGACTCGCCTTTCTCGCCTTAGAAAAGGAACAGCATAAGAAATAGGGCATTTAAAAAAAAAAAAAAAAAAAAAAAATCTTGTAAACTTGGCCACTAGATGGCGTCAGTTCATTTCATTAACGGCGTGTACAGTGCCCCCTGCTTGCGAGCTGGTGGGGAAGCCAGATGAGCAGGGCCAATGCCCGCCCTAGAGGAGGTGCAGTGTGACAGAAGCGCTCAGAACTGTCCCTATCTGTCCCGTTGCCTTAATTCTCTGACCCAGGGCTCTTGGAGTGTGTATCGTTTACTCACCCTCAAAGTGTTTAGCATTCAACACTCTTTCCTTTAAAAAGAATGACCTTCCAGAGGGATGAAAATGAGGGACACTGGCTTCATTTCTTTTTGTCAAGCTGTGTGGCAGGGAGAGAAACCCAGATGTTACTAGTAACTTTCTAAACCAGTGGCTCTCTTTTTCTTTAATATAGCCACTTTAGAATTTGAATATCTGCTTTCTAATGTCAAAGACACAAATATCAGTGGTAAAAAGAAACATGACTTCCCTTGAAGCAGGCTGAATAGTCAAACCTGAGGGAACCTCTATCAGCCTGGCAGGTGGAGGCCAACATTTGATCCTGCCATAGGAAACACTCTTTACGTGGCTTAGATGGGAAATTAGACACCTTCCTGATGAAATTGGTGGATGCCAAGAAGCTGGAGAGGTAACGCTTGAATGACACGTTCTAGTACCAAAAAAAGTCTGGGAGACTAGAACGAAACCTGGGATCTTCAAAATTCACCAGGAAGCAACATAAAGTCCCACCTTTGGATTAAAACAGAAAACAATGCAAGTACAAGGTGGGGGAGATGCAAGAGTTTCAGTGGTTAAAGTTCAATGTGAGTCAAGAAAGTGGGATGGAACTACCCCCAAACACACACACACACACACACACACACAC